>NW_025110459.1:0-110763 GCF_011392965.1 Frieseomelitta varia | reverse complement strand
ACAGTTTTTGTATACTAACTTGATGAAATTAGTGTTTTTTTTTTTTTTTTTTTTTTACGACGAATTTAATGGCGTATGGCGTTTTGTACAAACAATACATTTAAAAAGACCGTGTTTTTGATCAGTTTTTCCAAGTAAATGTTAAGAAATTTTCTTGAATACCATATATTCAAACACAAATGACGGATAAAATGGAATCTAGACTTTTTCCTTTCATCGTTTTCAAATCTTGCTGACATTAGAATGAGTCCCAAATTTGGTTTCTTTCTCGTAATCTAATGAAAATTTACTCGTTGTTACTGGTAACGATGGAACGGTAATTTTTTTCTTCTCCGCTCTGTCAAGTTATTAAGTTTCACAGTTAGACTTAAATAACTTGAACATAAATGAATAAATGTTACAAATGGACGATTTTTCCAGCTCGTGCTCGTTTTCCTACACGCAGAGAGAAAGTGAGAGGAGAGTTTAATTGTAGCTATTTGCTCCGATTGAAAATCTGTCGACCGATGATTATTACGCGTCGTTCGTTTGGCGTGTTTTTTTTCCTCCCTCCCTTTTTTATTTTTTTTTTTTTTTTAACGGTGCATTCACGGAGCGCAATGACGGATATACGAGTCTCGAAACGACCTTTGATTTGGCCCCGGGCGCGACGAAACTATCGGCGAGGATCGCGATTACAGGGTACACCGGACGCCGAATGTCGAGTCGAGTCGAGTCGAGGGGGCGGTGGGGCGGTTAGAATCGAGTCGCGCGTGTGAAAATCGAAGCTCGTCCAGCTGAAACCGTACCGCGAGGTTTCCGAAGGTTCGAGTGCAACGCGACAACGCGCGACGAGAACGCACCGGTGTCCCGCCGCGTGATTTATTAGCCGCGGTATTAGCGAATTCACGGCGCGCCGTTATAAGTTATAAATCATATTTAATTGCGTTCTCGTGGCTGTCACGGGGGAACGGAAACGGTAGTTGGCGAGACCCGTTTCGTTCGAAAGTCGGCCACCGGGGAAATTGCATCGCCCGGCGATCGCTTGTTTTTCACGCGCGGCAAAGCGCAATAACTCGCCGCGATCGCCGAGAGGCTTCTTCGCGCACAAGAGAGAGAGAGGAGGGAAACCACCGTCTTCGAGAAGGGATTGGGAAATTTCTACGACGCTGGTCGTCCATCTTCGACCTCGGAACGATTCCGCCGGATAACGCGTCGACGTCGTCAAATATTTATCCTTTGTGGATAGCTGGAAATATTTTCACCATCGATCGCGCTCGCGGTGCGTCCTCCCACCTCGCCTTCTACAGAAATCCAACCGTAGGTTGCATCGACGTAGACTCGCTCGATATCCATAATGCATCCCTGTCTTTCTCTCTCTCTCTCTCTGTCTCTCTCCTGCCGGAGATTCGTTTAAAAGATTGAATTCGACGGAGACGCAGTTCGAATAGCCGAGTCATCGCGGATCGTGCGTTTTCTTTCTCCTATGGGAAGAGAATGGGAGAGCTCTCGACGGCGACGCGGGCGAATCGACCCATCGGGTAGAGACGATGCGAATAAAGAGAAAAAAGGAGAGGAGAGGTTCTCTCTCTCTCTCTCTCTCTCTCCCCTAGGTATGTATAGGAAGATGCGGCAGTCGAGCTTCACCTGTCGCAACCTCGCTTTCTAGGACTCTTGCCAAGTATACAGGAGTCCCGATCGATGCCAAGTACCCAGGGCTCCAGGCTAATCAAAACGTCGTTCGTGTAGTGCAGCCGACGTATCGTCTCTGTGCAACCTCCTCGTCCACCGTTAACCGGTACGGGAATCTGTAAAATTCGCTAAAGACTCGTCCCTTTCTATAATCTCCCCTCTCTCACGGGAGATCCGCCGCAATCTGCCGAGCAGCCCGATCTAATCATGCACGGTATGCAATTGCCGTGCAAATCTGCCGGAATTTAGCCTTTCCGTCTTTCCTTTATCTACCGATCTGTCTCCACCCTCTCTCCAGCAGTCGGGGAATTCGCTTTCCACTCGCCTGTCGGCGAGTTATTTATGAAATTTTCGTTGTAAAAACTCGCCTCGAATAAAATGCCAGGCCAGTAGAAGTAGTCCAGTTTTTAAACGGTACCGACGGCGTACGAATTTTATCGATTATATTTCTCCAGCCTCCGGTGCCGGAGAAATATTTTTCCAACGTTCTGTAAACTTTCCGTGAAAAAAAGAAAAAGAAAGAAAAAAAAAAAAGAAAAAGAAAAAAGCGACGAGAAGCTTCGTTCACGCGAATTTTTAGTCCCAACGAAAGTGTCTTTCGACCAACGACTGTCTCTCCGTCTTCGAGAGTAATTTCGTTTCTTTTACGTCGAGCATCCACTCTGATTTCGTCGTGTCGCATCGTGTATGCCTCGATCGTTCAAGTTGTTGGCTGGACAACTACAGACAGAGAAGAACGGACAAGTATCGATTTGTATTTTATCTACGCGTACGACCAGGACCGTCGACGATGTCTGTAAGTCTAGACGAGCGCAGTCGAGCGCAAAGAGTTAGATCATCTAGCGTTTATCCGAGTCGCCCTCTCGCTCCGTTCTCTGTTCATTTATCTTCCTCCGCGTTCACCTCCCGTTTTTCTTTTTCTTTTTTCTTTTTTTTTTTTTTTATTTTGCCTTCCACGTGCTTTTTTCTTCTCGTCGCAGCGGATGTGGATGCGCGCCAGGACCGAATTTTCGCAACGCGCGAGTGGGGCCACCCCTCGCGCGACTCCTTCCTGCGTTCGTTTGTTCGTTCTTCTTCTTTTCAACTCCACGGAGAAACAAGGGTAGATTGGCGGGAATCCGGAGGACAAATGTCGGTTCGCTGCGACGCGTCTCGAAATCTCGCCGCGATATTTCCCTTCTCACCCATCGAAATATTCCTCAAGAAAGAGGAAAAGTACTCGTTCTCTCTCTTCTTTCTCCCACCGACTTCAATCTCAATTTTGGGCGAGTCGTCGATCCGCAAAAGAGAGAGACGAGCTACCAAGTCGTGTCGTCGTCGCTTTTCCGCCTCTTCTCCGACGTGTTTCGGAACTTTCGGAGCTTAGGTGAACTCTGGTTCACCCAGTCCGCTGGCTACCCAAAGTTCAAAGTTCGCTCGTGCTCGCGCGTTATTTCGCGCAACAATGCACCTTCGAGTTTGCGACAATTACCGGGCTGACTAGCTTGCCGGCCGGTCACGTTGCGTTACGTGATTCGTTAAGCGCGCGATTAACGCTCGAGCACGGGCGAGCGTCGTCGAACGCGTGCCACGTTCCCCTCGTCGTCATCGCCCGGTTAAGTGAAAATCTCCCCAGAAGTGAACGACCCGACCCGATCCGATCGTTCCTTTCCTCGAGGATTCAAACTCTTAATTTGGATAACTATGTTCTATTAGAGAACTATTACTCGTGAAACATTTCGTTTGATAACAATACATAATGCATAAAGTTGTTGCATCCTCCTCTTATCTATGTATCCATAGCGTTTCTAAATAATCGTGCTTACAAATTGTGATGTATTTCTTTTTTTTTTTTATCTTTTATTTTCTACGAGTCGTTAACAAAAGTGATACGGTATACTTATAGTACAAGAAATAAATGAAATATATTATATTCAATATACTCACAATATATTACATTCAATATAAAAATATATTACATTCAATATACACCAAGTCGAATAAAGACTCGTTGAATATATTATTTTCAATATACTCACAATATATTACATTCAATGTAAAAATATATTACATTCAATATACACCAAGTCGAATAAAGACACGTTTATTCGGTCGATTTGAACAACTAAATTTTTCACTTTGACGCCATTAGAACACATATCACGTACTCTAAAAAAAGAATTTAAATTGAAGAAACAGTATACATATCATAGACTGCAGCGGGTATCCACGTTGTTTCGTAGAGCAGCAATATATATGTACTTATATTACGTCTCACTAGCGCCAACGAGGCGCGTTGATTCGTCTGGCAAATCTTCACCGAACGACGACTCTGGCAGCGAGACAAGCTTGGCAAAACGGGTCTACGCGCGTGTTATCGATCCGCGAGCGTTTCACGTCGCGATCGACTCCGCGTTTTCGTACCTTCCAGCTGGAGATAATGGAACGAACGTGAAGCACGCACCGTAAACAAAGGGGGAGGCTCCTATAAAACATCGGCCGCGATAATGGTCGCGACCGGTCCAAGTAAAAAGATCATGGCAAAGGACGAGTCTCGAATCGGTCGAGTTCTCGCCGATTACGGTGGCGCGAGACCGTACCGGGAAAACGACTGTTCCGTACACGGTGTTCTGCGGTCGAGAGGGCGAGGCGTTATATAATCGGCGGGCGTTACACCACGAGCCTCGTAACACGTGTTACTGACGCGGTTGCCACGATTTACGAGGATCGATCTCGCCGTTTTTTTCCTTTTTCTTTTTTTTTTTTTTTTCTTCTTTTTACACGCTCGTTCTCCTTATAACGGCGAACTTGGCCGTAAATTATGGCCACTCGGTCCCCCTCTCCCCGCTCTCGTCCTTGCCCCCTCCTCCTTTCGCTGCCATCGCGCGCTTAAGTATTCAGCATCGGGCCACTTACGCGTTCGTTCGATGCATTTTTATGCGGCTGATTATCTTTTTCCTGTTCCCCTCCCTCCCATTCCGGCCCACCCTATCCACCGTTCCTCGAACTGCGCCTCTCGCCGGGCAGGATTATGGATTCACGGCTAACGCGACTTCCGCGATCGTTACCCTCGTCGGGGATCCGGAATAAAAGCGGCCCGCGCGATTGCAGTCCTTCCCCCCTCCCAGTTGTCCTTTTTTGCGTCGTTAAATATCGAGCCAGCCAATTTTTCTTTTTTCTTTTTTTTTTTTTTTCGTTTTCAACGAGACGAGACGTGGTCGTGACTGGTGCCTAACTCGTTGGCAGCTTGTTTTGAAATTAGAGGGCGAATCACGCGCCGTGAACGGTATAAAACGGCGTGGAAGCCGTTCGAGTATGGCGTTGGTCGTTAAGCGCTTTTCAACGGATGCCGCGAAAGACGGTCGTTTCGCGATACAGTTTGTTTTACGACCATCGCGGAAACACGAATCACGACACCGTAAAGACGTTCGCTGTTTATCCAACAGCGTTCGACACTCGCGGTGTTCCGCTGTAATTTTATCATGGGCTGATTTCACTCGCCAAGTGTCTTCCCTCTTGTAATTTTCGGACACTTCGAGCTGCCCGTGGTATCGATGCAACAAGTAATTGTCGGAGACATCGAACGATCGAGAATGTTTATTTATTTGCAAATAATGAAAACTTTCTGGCACGCTGATGTTAAAAAGTCACGTATTTAAAAATATCATACAGAATGGCAAGACGTGCAAAATTAATGAAGAAGAGATGAATTTCGAGAGTGGGTAATTAATATTAAATTGATCTGGTTGCAACGAATAATCAAATTAGAGTACTTTATTAGATCGGGTTATTTTTGCGAGAGGTAAGAGAAGCAGAGAAATAGTCCAAGATATCGGGAAATATCGATTGATATATATTTTCTATTTCTAGTCTTCTACACTTTTAACCGACACAGTAAGTTTCACAGTTGGTACTTTTGCCAGCTTTCTTGGTCTTAATTAGGGGAATCAAGTCAGTGCAGAAAATTAGCGAGAATAAGTGGATTTCCGTTACAGGCATTGTCTCTCTCATTTATTTCATTTAATGGAATAATTTCGAAACCAATTCCCTTGACGATATATATTTATGGGCGTTTTCTTCTTCGTGTACTCACGAACGAAATACACTGATCTTACTCTCTGATTTTTATTTCTTTGTATCAAACACATCTAACATCAATTTCTAATGAACGTGAGACTAGATAAGACGATGACTAAGAACGAGAATTATTTGAACTGGGATAGCAACAATAATGTCTGACAACACACGTCCTCGCAATAATTATTATATTACGTTATATAGCGCGATGATAGAAAGATGATCAGAATCACAAGCTCGAAGCGTTGCAGATTGATCGACACGTGCGAGCCCGTTCTCCACAGCATTTCGTGTGATTAACCGGGCACGAGAAATCCTCGAACGAAGGTTTTTCCCAGTGAGACGCTCTCTCTCTTCCTTTTTGTCGCGCGATTAAAACGTAACTCGCGCCCATAGGAGGGAAGAGACAGTGTCTCACTGGGAGGCGTCCTTCAAATCCCATTTGCCGGCTTCGTAAGCAGAAATCGCTGCTCGACCCTCGACCAAGACCTCGTCGCGATCCGTGGTTCGATTATTACGCGCGTACGCGGCTGACGCGTTTCAGGGGTGAAGAGAACAAGAGGTGAGGGCGATACGTGCCTCCCGTTTCTTCTTTTTTTTTTTTTCTCCTTTTTTCTTCCTGCCAACTCGAGTAAATTGCGAATCGCGAAACACGGTAATCGAGAGTAGGCGAGGGACGAGACGGGCAAGGACGAAGGAAGGGACGTTGACGCAAAGGGGGAGAGTCGTAACGAGGCGAGGGTCTCCGAGCACGCGCGAGGGGTGCGTTTCCCCGTGGCGAGATGAAAAGCGGATTCGTGCGTAGACGCGGATCACCTCCGTGGAATATCAATTTTTTTTTTTTTTTTTTTTCCGCCGAAGAGGAACCCTCGATCTCTCCCGACGAGCCGTTCCCAACCCTCTCGACTGTCGCCAACCACGGACGTCGCGTTTTCCCGTTCGGACACTTGGGCCCGTTATTGCGACACTTCGAGAAAGTGTTTCCCGGAGAACACTGAAATTGGCGAATTGTTTATTGCTTTTCTCGAGCGCGAGAGCGGACATAGAGCGGGCGAATCTCTTAAAAACTCTTGCGCGGACCGTAACGAGTGACCAAACCAATGTACGATAATTCGTCTTCTTTTCGAATTCACTGGTATATCACTGGATAGAAGAAGTAATAAATTTATTATTTGTTTCAGATTATATTTCAATATTGCAATTTTGGGCTAAATATTCTCGGCGTGCGTCGTTTCTTTCGTTTTGCAAGTCTACGATTATTTTGTAAACTTGTACGCGTCTACTTTCACAAATATATAGATAGATATCGGCCATATTTACGAAGTAATAATCCTTCTAAAAATAAAAAAAAGCGGGCGATCGTACCTTGGCTCATCTACTACTTCCTCAACATCTGTATAAATGCATGACATTTTTTTGTTCCTGGCAGTCGAAAGAAGACACGCAACCTCACATTCGTACTCTTCTGTTCAAAAGTGTTTATTTATACTTACAATTCGTTACCAAAATTTTATAATTGATTACCTGTTTCACAACGGAATTGCCAATACGTTGAGACTTTACAGATACTTTGTACGTGAACAAGAAGATCAACAAGACCCAAGTATTAAAAATTACACGAATCGCGATGTCCGGATTCATTTGCACAGACGTAAAACAGAAGACATCCGAGTGAATGAATTTTCCATCAACGACGGTAACGCTTCTACGCGTGCGAAGCGTAATTGCGTTTCGACTCGATACAGCCTGGCTGTCTACCGACCGAAGAAGGGAGGGGCAGAGGATCCTTTGGAGGAGGCAACACGTCCGTCGCGTCTCGCAATTAATTTCTCCAGTTGCAAAAGAACTCCTCCGCGCCAGGTTGCGATCCGTGAAACGCGACACGTTCGTCTCACGACTCGCCGGTTTTTCCACGACGATCCCCGCTCTCGTATTTATCGCCTCCGCGAAGCCTCCACCGAGACGAGAGTGAAAGAGAGCGGCTGAGAGGAGACGAAGGCTCTCGTGAATTTCCGCTTGAAGCGACGATCGCCACCGCGTCGCTGGTGAACAATTGGCCGTGACAGTGGAGTCGTAAGTCGACTGTCGATCGATCGGACTGAAACTTCTTCAAGTTTTGGGGAAAACGCCGGGCGATCGACAAGCTGACGTGATGTAACCTCTTCGCGATAGAATGACTACTCGCCCTTGCGTAATAGCCGGGACCGGGCGAGAGATTTTTACGCTCTCTCTCTCTATCTCTCTCTCTCTGGAGGATCCTGAAAAAGCCCTCGGAGATGCGGCGGCACTGGTTAGAAAGTTCCTTCCGCTCGAGAAACTTTCCAATTGGCCGACAGACACGGGCGAAGCCTTTCGAAGCTCGAGGAACGAGTGGTGAGCAGCGACGAGCCTAAAAGCGAGATTTCTTACATGTTCCTACGTCCTATTATTTACTACGTTCCTACACGTTCCTATTATTTTATCGCATCGGTATTTCGGTGACGCGAGTCTTTGTCTATGACGTGAGTCCGAGGTTTACAAGGACCTCCTTGGAGGCAGACTTGTCTGCGACAGGTATGACCAGTATGGCCTTTATCGCTAGTAGGTTGACGCATAAAGCTCACCAATGTCAGCCGATTGGATTGGATAGTGGTTAAAAGCCCATATCGCGGGCAACAGTCTTCGGACTCGGCGTGTAAGCTGCGCTTTAGCTTGGGTGCTGGCCAAGGGGTTTAGAAAGCCTTCTTCCCCTCTGGTAGGAGTTTAGAATGGCCCCTTGGCCAACGTTGGTCAGAGCTTGCACTCTGACCAGTGCAGCCACAGGGGAACGCGTTGATCCGGCGTATCTCGATCACTTGTCCGATAGAGAACCGCGTCTGGTAGGCTGAATCCACGACACTTGAGTTTCTATTTTCAGACACGATTTGTTGGATGTAACGTTAGCAAATACCTCGATTTTGTCAAATTTACGGATTCGTGAACGTGGATCGATCGAACTCGGATTTCAGGCTCTCTTTCTTCATAATTGTGAATTGGAAACTGTAATTTCTGTCAGAATCAATCCTCGTGTCGTTGTTAGTTCAATTTATTCTCCCTTTGTTTCTTGGTATGTTCCTTTTTCAATTGTCAGTTTTTGTACTTTCTTAAACTTTTGTCAGACCTTACTCAAACTACGTCAAACGATACTTGGTTTGATATCTTTCGCTCAGGTACAACATTTTTCAAAGGATTAATGGCAATTTTCGTTTGGGCAGAGGCATGATTGTCGAAATCTGTTTATTTTAATAAAAGATCGATTATTCTAGTGTCTCAAAGACTTTCAAATTTCTTTACAAGACACTTTTTCTTTACAATTGCCAAAATCAACCCTTATATATCGTTGTTTGTTATGTCAATTCATTGTCCTTTTGTTTCTTGATATATTCCTTTTCGAATTATCATTTTTTTAAGTAGAATTTTTGCATTTTCTCTTTCAAACCTTACCAAACGTCAAACGATACTTGGTTCGATATCCTCCCTTTTGTTTCTTGATATATTCCTTTTTGAATTGTCATTTTTTTTTTTTTTTTAATAGAATGTTTGCATTTTCTCTCTCAAACGTTAGCAAACTACGTCAAACTACTTGGTTCGATATCTTTCTCTGAGGTACAACATTTTTCGAAGGATTAATGCCAATTTTCGTGTAGGCAGAGGCATGATCGTAGAAATATGTTTATTTTAATAAAAGATCGATTGTTCTAGTGTGTCAAAGACTTTCGAATTTCTTTACAAGACTGCCAGCTCGCGAATCCCACGCACGGCTCGCGAGGAATCGCTGCCAGAATCGGTTACCCGAACCGCCCACTAATTGCACGACGATCAGGATTTCGCGTCGCGTACCGCGCGCCGCAGCCGTCTGGCTGCCTCGAATTTCGGCGAATTGAAATTCAGCGGTCGCTCACGCGCGCATAGAGAAGGGAATCGCCCCTGAAGGATCGTCGCGCGATCCGCCACGTGAACGCAGAAAGCGGCGAGATGACGTGGAGGAGCGGAGCGAAGGTCACAGAGGCGATATCCGTGCCGCTCGTCGCCTCGTCTATTGACGCTCGCAGTTTGCCTGATTGCACCTTTTGCAGCTATACATCGCGGCTGAATGAAACGGAAATCACGCGTGCCGCTGTGCCTCATTGTGCCGATTCCATCGCGAAAGAGCGGATACGTTCTCTGCGAGTCCTCGGGATGGCTCCTCCCGGTGTGGCTCCTCGCCTGTCTCTCAGGTTGTTTTCAATGGAATCGAACGATCCTTGCGGTCGTTGCGCGAAGACAAACGAGAATGCGTGATTGTCGAGTTCTCGGTTTGAAACTTGCCACGTAGACGAGCGTTAGTATCGTTTAGAGCGTTATTGTAGAATAATATCAGAGCATCTGTATATTCAGGGAATGGTCAGTCGTTCTTTGTGTCTCTTTGTGTTATTTTGTACAGTGAGCTGTCGAGTTCCTTCCTAAACCTTGTTCATTGTTGCATTTGATTCTTGTAGGATACTTATATGTATAGGTTTATGTACAAGCATTCGTATATATGTATGTCTATACGTTTAGCATAGTGCAAACAATTTCAATACGAAATACATGCAAGTGCACGTATTATATATATTTAAATTTTTTACATCGCACGCACAGTGTAGATTTATAAAAAATCAGAAAAAACGAGGGGTTGTTTCATCTCTCGTATGGAAGCGTTTTGATGCAATAAGCGATTTGAAACTGCTTGTTACAGGATACTGTATCTCTCGGTCGAAAAATTATCAGATTGACGAATTTAATAAATCGTCGGCAGCGACTTTGCACTCTCTATTTAAACAAGACGTCCTCGAAGCTTGTAACGATGCGGAAAAGGCGATTTCACACGCCACGCGTAGGAAGAACCGTGGCTCGGTCAAAGTATCATCCGTGACGTCACAGGAAGAATTCCCGACCAACAGTAAGAAGAAAAAACAAACCGGCGATGCTCGGATTTTGTTTTATGCCTAAAACGCTCGTACGAAGCTCTCCCTCCTACGAAGGAACAACGATTATGCCAGACGAATCGAGTCTAACTTGCTTAGGAGATTACACGCGACAGAAACGCCTCGATTATCGCTACATTCCCTTTCCACACGCGCTCGTGCATACACACACACGCACATATATGTACATAACTCCGTGGGGAGAAAAAAAATCAATTGGTCGCAATTCGAGCTTGATTTAATAAGAGCGTCGCCTCGGTGAAATAAAATTCAAACGTTCTCTCGGTCGGCCGGCCGATGTGATACACACGGCGAAGAAGAAATTCGCTATTCACCTCGCGGGCGGATTCGTCTGCGTATCTCGCTTCGAGGAGACGCGGGATAAACTATATCTCTCTGTGCGGATGCAGTGGTGCGCGCACGCTACTTCCGGCTTTCGTTTCGTTCCCACTCGCTGTATCGTTCGTCGCGCGACACGTTCCGCCGGTTAATTTTTCTGAAGCGATCCCGGTCGGATCGGGGACGCGATCGAGCGAGTCGCGAGAAAATCCGGTGCTGCTCGACGGGAGAGAAGCCGCGACAAGCCGGGAGAGATTTGCTCACGGCAAACGGTATCAAGGGTATAGGAGAAAAGAAGAGAGAGAGAGAGAGAGAGAAAGAGAGGACGGGTCCGCGAGACGCAGCGGGCTCACCGCGATCTTTAAACGAGGCCAATAAAACCGGTTAAAGCCGTGCAAACAGCTGGGAAATCAAATATCGAGAGGAACGCGATTATTTGCGCGTGCAAACGCGATCCACCACCGCGGACCCGTGGAGGACGAAGCGCTGCGTTTCCGGAACGGGAGATGTGTGTGCACACGTACCGAACGACGATGGAACTACTCTCTCCATCTACCTATATATCTATATATCTATATCTCGCGAAACGCACACAGGCGAGCTCGTGTTCGCGGTTGCCGGCGTTGATTCAACGCGTCTGCGACAGCAGTCGCGCCGCGCCGCGCCGCGCCGACGCGACTACGATTCACCTGGCCGCTGTGCACCGCGTTCCCTGCCTTTGGTCTCTGCTCGTGTCTCGTCGCGACCAAAGAGAACACATCGCTTCCGGTAATAGGTACGACAATGAGCTCGGGAGTAAAGGTCGCGCGCCACGTCTCGCCATTGTATCGCTCCCCATTGACATCCGTGGACCGTCTAATTGTTCCCTATCCGCGCCCTCGGAGAATACCGCGCGACCACTTACATAACCGTGTAGCCGGGAGCTTTGCTCTCGCAGCGCCCGTAGCGCTCCGCTCCAGAGCGTACTCGCGTACACTGTGGAGCGCAGGCTGCATGGCAAATTGGCCGCTCCCCTCGCGTCTCTCCTCTTCGTTTGTCGTCGTCGTCGTCGTCGTCGTCGTCGTCGTCGTCTTCGTTTCGTAGGAAAACATTCTCGAGTGGCGGGACGACTTTCAGACCGAGATAGAGAGATAGAGAGAGAGAGAGAGAGAGAAGATAGAGGGGAAGAGAGTGAGAAATCACGTGGGGCGCATGGTGTGTAAGATGACGGGGGCAGGGGGCCGACTTGACAAATTGCATAATGACGCGGTGGAACGACGAGGACTCCTCGCCGCTCTGGGACACGCACCATTGACATCCATAGACGGTCTAATTGGGCTCGGTTCGCGGCCCGCAGGAGGGTGAATCGCGCATAGTCGCATTATTTCTCTCGGACCTTACCGGTCGGCTTATAAATTCGGCTCTCCCCCTCTTTCTCCTCCACGACTGTTCGTTAATAAGGCGGTTCGTGAAACCGTGGGAAAGATAGGGGCGGGGGGAGGCGCCGTCTAGTTTTTAATTAACCACGTTGCGCTGGCAACTGACTTGCGGACCGTAACGAGTGACCATAAATCGTACACAATAATTCGTCGCTTTCTGTTCGAACTCGTCGGTATGATAAATTATCGAGATCGTAATACATTTATTATTTGCTTTTGCCTGTATTGTTTTTATTTTGTTGTTAAATATACTTAAAACTGAGTTAAATATTACAATTCTGGAACAAAAAGTTCTCGACGTGACGTTGCACGCCACTCTGGCGCGAGAGGTTAATCGATCCATTTCGTGGTGAACGAACGATTCCTGACAGAGAGCGCAGCCGATCGAAACGGGTAGCAATTTGTCGAAACGCACAGCCATTCAGAGGGGGGAAAGGTCCGAATATTTTTTTTTTTTTTATCGGTCCCTAGCCAGTCATCGGCGATCCCGGTTAATTTAGCGCCGTTGGTAAATTATGCAACGGCGTTCGAAGCCGATCGCGCGATACCGCCGCGCTGTTCAGAACAATAATCATTCTTGTTGTTAATTTATCGCTCATTTATCGCGAATCCGACGCACTTGGCGTCGCTTTTATGAATCGTCCCCCGACGACGTCATCTCGCGTTAGCTACCTCGATTAATCCGTGTCGCTGTCCGATGAAAATTCTCTCTTTCGAGCAGGAGGAAGAGAGAGAGAGAGAGAGGGGGGGGTGAGAAGACATAGAGGATGGCCGAGTCAAATGATTCGCGAAATAAGCGTCGTAAATCTTGTCGCGTTTTTGCGCCATTGTGCCGTTGGCCGCGGAAGCTTCGAGTTCTCGTGCTAATTGCACTCGCTCCGCTCTCATCCCGCAACGCGGTACGAATTAATCGTCGTCCAAGCTTCGTCTTTGACCAATTTCAACGTCGCTACATCTAGGCACGTGCAATCGACCGATCGATCGATCGATCGATCTCAATATCTAGAAGAAAAGACGGACATTATGCCCGACTGAGCTGCACGCGCGCAGGATGAGAGACGTTCTCGTATCCAGGGGATAACAGCGAGGAGTCACGTGCGACTCGCACGCATTTCGCACGACATCATCGATCGCGTCAAACGGTAATGCCTGCTAATGCACGCTTGGCGCACGCTAATGTACCAGAGGGAGGGCAAATGAAGGAGTTGATAAGCCTTATCGAGCGACGACTCACGTGCACGCGCGCTGCCCGTGTGTGCGTCGATTTCGAGAGACATAGACACGCGCGCGCGAACGCCCGAGCCAGCAAAGCTCCAAAGCAGGAATACGTTCTTGGCTCGCGCCGCGGAACGAAGTGGCCTCGAATCCGCACAAGTGCATACACAGTGTCTCGGAGTGGATCGCGCTTGTGCATCGTCTTGAAAATTAACGACGAGACGGAACGGAGCAGAGAGAGAGAGAGAGAGAGAGAGAGAGAGAGAGAAAGAGGAGTTGGTTCATTCCCCGCCGGGGAAGAAACGGCGTCGCCGCACTCACGAAATTGCATCGGAATACATGAGACGCGGCGGGAATAAATGAAAACTCGGCCGACTACAGAATCCACGAAATTCGTTTCCAGCCTCGGACGTACTTTGTTCCCGGTGGCTGGCTCCGCGGAAGCAATCCGAAAGACGAGATCTCGCGGGGATTTTCTTTCTGGGAATCGCCCCGACAAACAAATGTTCCCAGCTTCCATCGGTCCCGATGATAATAACGAGCCGGTTTCATTGCGCAAAAGCGTACGATCGCGAGCAACGAGGAGAGATATTTGCTTCCGCTCGATTGCTTTACGTGTTTCTCCTCGTTTTCGAATTGATTTCAGTACTGTCTCCTTCAGTAATTGCCCTGTTCCATCGATTGAAGGTTCAAGAAGAGTCATTTGCTTTCGCATCGCGACGCGGCGAAAGAAGCAGATAGATTACAAACGATCTCGAGAATTTTTTGTTCCAAATTGCAATATTTTCTCAGTTTTATGTATATTTAAGTATCACCCAAGTGATGATAAATTTATGCTTCTCAACAATTTCTGTCCAGTGATGTCATACCGGCGAGTTCAAAAGGAAAGCGACGAGTTATTGTATATACGGTTTTGGTCACTCGTTATGGTCCGCAATCAGTTGCCAGCGCAACGTGGTTGATACTAGAACTACCGACGTAAAATGAAATAACGTGAAACACTTGAATCAGAGAAATGAAAATCGGCAAGAATCGGCAAGCGTTTTAGTCCGTAAATTTTAGATCGTTTAAACTTCTAAAAATGCATCGTGCAATGCAATCCACGAAATTTCTACGGGAGATAGAATTGGACAACGTTTGGTAATTCCAGCGTTAATAGACTACACGTAACGCGAATGAGTTAGAGAATCATTTACACAGATTGTTGTTATTTATATTTTAACGAGCTTCTTCGATCGATTCAAGAAAAAAAATTGCAAACGAGGTGGTACTTGATCGGTACGTGTCGTCGACGATCCCGATCCGGATGTGAATCGGAGTCGGACGATCGATCGCGCGCGTCTCTCCTCAATTATCGGGCAGGCAAGTTTTTCCTCGCGACGCGTCAAATCGTCGCACGGGTATAATCGAGGCCGGGGCTCGGGATAGCGATCGAAGGCTTTATTTTTCGTGCGCTCGCGGCGAAACCGGCTCGGTTCATCAATCACCGTCAACGCTGCCGAAGAAACGATATAGCGGCCGGCTATGGACGTGGCAACCCGAGAGGTTGGACTCGTTTCCGCACGAACGAACAGCCAAGCTCGACCGATTTCTCGCCCGGGCCGCCGGTCGCTTGGAAAAACCCGGGGCCCAACCCTTGGTAATCGCGCTGTCCGTTTCGTTTCCTTTCACTCGTCTTTCCCTTCGTTCTTGAAAATTTTACACCGCCGCGAGAAAAAGAGAAAGAGAGAGAGAGAGAGAGAGTGTCAGTTTGGCTCGAGTTACTCAGAACCGTCTGGATGTACTCGGTAGGAAGGAAGAAGTTCTCGTCTGGGAATCGCCGTCTCGCTGTGAAAAACCGCCCGGGGGAAAAAATCGAGGACGATCCCGAGGTAGATACGGGAGAGTGGAGAGTCGATTTGGTTTTTCGCGTAACGCCGGTTAGTTTCGAGATCGAGCAAAGTTCCCCGGCTGCTCTAGCCGCGTCGTTACGCGCGTTAGTTTCTTTTCTTTTTTTTTTTTTTTTTTTTTTTTTTTTTTTTTTTGTTGCACTTGGATGAGGAACGAGACGAGAAAGATAGAAGTCGAGGTTGATAGAACTCGAATCGGATCGATGCTGATATAATATCGGCGATACTTGGTCAATTTAGATAGCGAAAGACTCTGGCGGGACGTATCGATACGTATGGAAATTTTGGGTGTTTGGATAGAGTCAGTTCTTCTTGAATTGATGCTGTATCGAATCGGAATTTTGTTCGATATCTCTACGAAAAGTATTGATGCCTGTTCTCCTTGGCGGTATAAATTTTAAAGCAGCAAGCATCAATCAGGTATCGGGCTGATATCGATGTTTCCCCGGCTGTGGATATCAAACGTTCTCCGCTGGATATTCAAACAAGAATCAATATTGACTCGTAAAAAGTATTCGTGCACTTGTAGAAAATTTACGTGTGTTTATCTGTATAAATATCTTGCGTGTATCGTGTGTCTCGTATGTAAAATATTTCGACTGTAATGAGGCACATCGAGTGTCGCAAATTACATTGATAACATTTGAAACGAATCTGAAAATCTGCAGGGATGATTGTAATGTGTTTGTTGCAAACATATACTGTGAACAATTCTGTCACCTTAAGCTCTACAACGAGAATTAAAAATGAAGCACTTTTGCAATCTACGCTAAACATTTCTCGCTAAGTACTTGCGTTTTAAATATTTTGCAACTTGGTAGAAATTTACTAGAAATTTAACATAGTCGTAGTAATTAAGTGTGACAGTGGTAATAAATTTTACAGTGTCGAACATTGTCGCGAGTTACTGTATTGATTTTCAACGCCGAAAGATATCAGTATCAAGTCGAAAATTGTAAAAACTTGTATACTAAATATTTCGTAATTTATTAGAAATTTACCGATATAATCGTGGCTGTGCGAACGCTGCAAGTTTTCGGTACCAAAGATATCATTACTAAATTGAGAATTGCAAAATGCACGTTGGTATCGATCGACCTGGTGTCAGTGCCATTGCTGCCAAATCGATGGTTCGTGCCCTGACGACGGAGGTTTCAACGAATTGTTCGCCCATCGTAGGAATATCTCGATACGATTAATCGGCGAAGGTTCGCGCTCTGCCCGTGACTCGCCATTATTCCGCGGTAATTGCACGGCCGATGCGAGCGGCTAGATGGCCGTGGTAATTAGTTGGCAACTGAATTCGCTTCTCGTTCCAACTTTCTTTTCGTTCTTCTGGCGCTTAAGGAAATCAGGGATCTGGGTGAACGTGTACGACTTTGCTCTCTCTCTCTCTCTCTCTCTCTCTCTCTCTCTCTCTCTCTCTTCTTTCTTTTTTTCTCTCTTGGTCTATCGTGGGATAAACTTCGTTTAACCTCGTCCCAGAAAGCGAGGAAACGGCGGGGATTTAGTTCTCGCCCGTCGCTCCCGTATTTATCGCGACTTTTTCCGACGACGAGAGACGCGAATATCGAGAATAGTAAATTCTCTTCCACCGTCCGCCGAATTTCCACGACGAGTTTCCGATTAAGGGAAAACACCAAGCTCGGAACTTGGGCGGAACGGGCGAGTTTGCTTAAGGAAAAACCAATAACCACGTTCGATTCCGTGACGGGGAACAATTTCGAGGCTTCGGGCCCGCAATTATTTCGCGTTTTTCGTCGCGGCCACGTCACGGAATCGTTCCCTTTCCTGGGGGATATGCAATCACCGGGCTCCAGATGTTTATCCGCAGTTGCAGAAAGTGTTCGATCACTTGTCGCCGAGAAATTGTCGATATTCTCAACTCTGTCTGTAGCTTTTTGAAAAAGTGAAATTGTAGAATGCATTTAACTTCATTTTAAAGTACGAAGCAGCACGCATTTACTGACGCAGATGGAGATCGTTTCTTCAGGGTAGATAAGGACACTTCTCCTCTCAAACATTTCTCCAAAATTCAAAATTCTCTTTGTGAAAAATTTATTAGATCCGCCGTGATCTTGAAAATTCATCTTCTCCCAAAATTTACCGTGCCGATTCTTTTTCACAGAGATACGAAAGTTGAAAGTTACTGGCAATTTTCTACCGAGCGTATGAGTTTTAGTATTTTCAGTTCAGCCGCTGTGCGCGTTTTGTGTTTGTAGCGAGCGCAGCTAAGAAAATGCAATTTAAATATTTATGTATTAAATGTTACGACGATTTATATTCTGCTGTAGGTATTTTTGTAACTAACAAACAAATGCAAGTTGAATTTACGTAAATGCTGTGTCATGACGTTTGCTGTTACGACTAATCCAATTACTATGCTCGTGCAAATTAGGCTTTAGAGAATTAATGATCGTTAACGAAATTCGAGATCTTGGGATACACGCCGACTGTGTAAATTCGACTTTCCTAATAGCTGCTAATAATACTTTAGAATCTCTTCACTTTATTTTAGAAATGTAGTTACGTGTTTCTAATATTAAAACCAGATATATTCTTAAATAGATCATATTTAAAATTTATGCTTCAATAACCTTTATAGGTATCTATATTTAATCTAAAAAGCTATGTTGAAATACGTCACTGTGTTGCGACTATATAATTGCAATCCTAATATTAGAATAGCTTGGAATGAATATATTAGTGTGTCGTAGGAAAATCTTCAATGTATATTCATATACCTTCACATAAATGGACACGTGAACTGTCGCGCCCTATCGAATTAAAAGGAAGATTTTCGCGCGATCTTCCTCAGTATTTAAAACCAACGACAACCATTTGATAGAATTACAAAGTTAACCAATTCGTACGACAGTAACGCATTTAAGTACAAGATAATTCATTACCTTTGCAATAGAAATGTTTGCAGTCTTATTTTCTACTTTCCAATCTAATTTATTGGACTTGTACGTTTTATATAGTATATATAACGTAATAATAATAGTAGTTATTTACAGGAACCAGTAATTAGATTTTTGGCACGTTTCGTGGATATATATTCATAGTCCTTTGACATTTTTTTAAAAGCAACCATGCTCTACGACCGCGTAACGACATTTAACACCAGAACTATCAAAATGGTCAATTTGTAATTGTTAAAAAATTTTTTTGCACGTAAAACAATGTATTTTTGGAGGTTTGAATGATCTTTCGTAAAGTTTCGTACGATTGAATCGTACGGTAGTTCTGATGTTGATAAAGTAAACAAAACCAGCTATGCTATACTGAACTTTCTACCCCCCGTTATTCTCACAACGCATTTACAAAAAACAAAATTTATGTAATTTATAAAATTATTATTATTATAATTATTATAATAAAATTTATATAATATATTCAGTCACATTGAACGACTAAACTAAACTAAATCTTTCTCTCTGCTTCCCATCTCTTTGTGTCACGACGAGCGTGCACTTGTGATACAAGCTGGCGTAGTTGCTTACAGAGAAAAATGTTTGGACGTATACAGTAATACGCGTTCGTGTAAATTTCGCAAGAGATTCACAGCACAATGTAAAAATGTAAGCTGCCAAATATTGACGATCTGCGCGTCGACGTCGATCTCCCGCGTCTCGCGCCGATTACTCCGAAACAATGGCGCGTTTCCCGCGGTTCATCCGCGACAACGCGACGTCCGCGTTGGGAAAAGAGAAAGAGAGAGAGAGAGAGAGAGAGAGAGAGAGAGAGAGGTGGGTTACGACGATACGCGCGGAGCATCGCAGACGACACTCGGAAACGCGCTCTTTATAACCTTTTCACCGTTTTCACCGTGTCTCGGTCTCTCTCCGCTCGTCGCAGCTGCCACGTACCGGAGAGACGAGAGCCAGTGGAATAGCTGGCCGACTCCGGGGAGAGAGCCCTGGGAAAAGTTGAGGCGTAATCTCGACGCGCGTCACGTGCCACCGCGAGGCATGTATCTGCATTTCGCGAACGTTTAACGTCGCCGGTGCTGCGTGGACGTGTGCAGCCGATACAGCCGCGCTCTTGCTATCGGGCAATCGGGGCCGCGATAATCTCGGAGTCTCACTGCGAGGGAGGAGATTTATCGTTTCGAACGGAGAGGAAACGAGGTGCGTAGCTATCGCGCCAACTGATGGACGCGAACGACCAAGCAACGAAAATCGATCGTTGCTTCGTGTGTTCGTAGACGAAAGACGAGAGATGAGCAAATAAGCTAAATAATAAAATAGAGAGAGAGAGAGAGAGAGAGAGAGAGAGAGAGAGAAAGGGCTTTACGCAAGATATTCCCTTACAGAGCACCGTACACGCTCGCTGAAAGCGTTTGCCCCGAGTTTAGAAGCATTTGCCTCGCGAAAGCTTTCGCGGCTCGTTGCGCCCGGAGATGCTGGCGATCACAATGGCGGGCTCTCCGTTTGAGAGGGCGAAACGAGCCTTCGTTGCGCGAAAGGCAGAAGGCAAGGCCGCGGCGGGGTTAATTAAGATCGGTGTAAGTTTGCCGCGCGATTTAAGCGGGTGACGACGGTTCAGACGCCGCCGAGGATGCAAATAATCTGCGACCGTGTTACGCGGTTCGTTGTGAGGGGGAGAGGAGTCCCGCTGCGCGAAGAATTATTCACAGAAGAATAGGGGAAGAGCATTCGGGGTGATGTGGGGGAGAAGAACAAGGTGTTTCTCGTAGCGAGTTAAAGCGAATAAAGTAGCGAGGCGGCGGCTGCGGAGCATCGGTCGGCGAGCGGAGTAGTACGACTTAATCGAATTATTCCGCCGCTCTCGCCCCTCCACCCCTCCACGCCGCTCTCACCCCCTTGTTTACGCGAAACTTGCCCGGTAACGAGTTGAAATTAATTTCGTGGAATCGCGAGCGTCGATTAATTTCGAAGCGGCAACACGCGTCGCGTTCCTAAATTCTATTGCGGTCGCGTACACCGAGCAGCCCGAGGTCGCGCGACCGCCGCGCGATCCGGCAAACTGGCTGGCAAGTTTTCGGGAACGTTGAAAACGCGCGAGGCTGCGAACGATTATGCCGCGAACGAACGAACGAACGAACGAATGAACGAATGAATGTACGAGTCGTCAGAGTCACGACGACAACGAGTTTCGCTCGCGATTTGTTCGCACGAAAGTCGGTTTTTCGCTCGAGCCAGTGCGCGTCTTTCGGTACGTTCAAACGTACCAGAGCGTACGCTCGCTCCCGAGTAAATTAACAAACTACCTACTCTATTGAGTAACGTTCGTTTACTGTAATAAACGATACGGATTTGATCAGAGCGCGGCGCGAACGAGTGTGCTACGTTCGTTCATCCGCGATTTCAATTTTTCGGAATTTGATTTTCCCATTTGGTGTTTCTTCAGCTCCGTGCTTTCGCGCGTGCCGGTTTGACGTACTTCCCTTGCGTAAACGTTATTTCGCAGCACGCGAGTGGAGATAGAAAAGAGCAGTTTTTGATAAAATGTGTGATTTGTAGATAATGTTCGTTAAAGACCATGGACAATGAAAATTATTATGGCTCAGGTTACGCGTCATCTTTCCAAAAACAATTCGTTGCAAATACATGCACAGTTTGTGCAAACGTAGTTTGCCCCCCTCAAGGGAGGCAAAATATTGCGTATCAATTTTTTGCGCGTGTTGAGGAATTTCGAAATTTCAAAGTTCATTTTTATTTATTTATCTTTTTTAATTTTTTTCATTATAAATCGACAAAATATTAAATTTCGATTAAGGTTGATAGTTAAGACATTTCGCGACGATTTGTCTCGAGGATGAAAACTGCGTAGCATCGCCAGAGGATTTTATCAATCATGGCCAATGCCAATTTACGAAATCGAATGAGGATTAATTCATTAGACGTATAATTTAAAAGTTACTTCAGGTTTTCAGAGAAAAGAGATCCATGGTCCACCGATAACTATTCAAAACTACGTCCCTGTGGTTTAACATCGCGTTAGAAAAATAACTAGAACTGGCCTGTATAGTATAAAATCCACCCATTTACAACGACGAGTCCCACGTTCGAAAATCCTAGATCGGCCCCGCGAAACCTTTCGTTTTCTCTCCGGTGTCTCGGAAAAATTCATGGAAATTCGCACGCATGGAGTTCGACGATTGGCCGCGTTCTCAACAACTTTCCCCGCCACGGAGTTTTAAATGTTTGCTCTCGGAGTTCGAAGGTCGGCCGGTTCGGTGAATCGCGCTAAAGCGATCGGTGTCTCGTCTCGTCTCGTCTCGTCTTGGCGACCGGGATATCTCGGTTAGTGGCGGCGAGTGAAAAGTTGCGCGAGGCGTTTGGCGTTTGGCACGCGAAATCGCGACGAGAATCGGGATTATTCGGATAAACAGCTCGGGAAGGAAAAGAAAAGAGGTGGAGGCGGCGGCAGGATCGGCTAGGTAAACGAATAAATACTTCGGTTAACTAGCAGCTCGCGTTCTTGTCGTCTCGTCAAATATTTGTCCGTTCCTCGTTTATTTAATATCCGTAAGCCAAAGGGGAATCTTACGCGTTCCCGTAGCGATTTAAAACGCAGGAACGCGGGTTCGAAGGAGGGGGAGAGAGAGAGAGAGAGAGAGAGAGAGAAAACGGGCGAATACAAATATCGCGCGATGGTATTTTCCGAGGCGGAGGCAAATATCAGTTTTCACAAGTGTATTCGATGAAATGCTCTCGACGCTGGTCCCGGCGTTCATCGAGATTCCACGCGATTCGGTCTTTGTCGTTCGCCGCTTCGTCGTTTCGATTATTTTAATCGAACGGATCGAATTATTCCTGGAAATTAGCTTCGGTTAGATGACAACAGTGAATAGGTCGGCGCATTGATTTTGATTTGTTTGACTCCTGTCGCTCACCGTCGTCTATGGACTTTTGAATTTCTTTTTCTTCGTATATATTTCAAAATCTGCGTTCGATCGTATTATGAGGATTCCGACAGACATTTTTTCACATTTGGAATTGCTATTACTCTTCAAACGCTAGTACGTTGAACGTATTTTGAAATCTTTTGGGTATGAAACGTTGTTGTTTCTGTTTTAATATAATTAACGATTTTAATATTGCAGTTTCTCGCGTGAAAGATTTCAGTGTTTTTTAAAATATTTAGTTAGTTAAGTTATAGTGTTGATTCGATGAAATAAAAAGGAATTATAATCGGTGTAAATTGTAGAAAATCCCACTTTCGGGAGACTCGGAAGCACACTGCTTGCGTGGGAATCGAAATGAAACGAATCCTCCTTTCAATCTTCCAGAGAATTACTTTGTGCAATTCCAATTTCCAAGATTCGAAAGTTACGAACCACCTACGAACCACCTTGCATCTCCGAAACCTAACCCAGTACTCGTTCCAGATTCGAAACCGGTTCCTGTAAAATGAATACGCTCGTCGAAACACTTTTTATTCCCGACCCGTGAAACGAGAGCTTAAATATCGAGCTTCACTCGGATTCGTGAGTGCACATCGGACGCCGGATCCCCGGCTATGTGGCTCTCGAGAGTGGCGATGGTCGCGAGACACGACTCACCACGCGTAACAGGGTGGAAAGGTGTCGGGCGCAGATTCGGCTGATTTCGCGTAGGCGATTTCCGACGAAATATCGTTCGTAGCGGCTGACAGCAAGCAATCCAGCTCCGACCGGATAGGAGTATCGACTTGTCGTTACCCTCGTCGAGCAGGTGTGTACGTGTGTGTATGTGTGCGTTGAATCGAGAGTGCTGTTTAATACGCCGACGTTAAGATTGCCACGACGGGAAAATTCCTGTTCCTCCCTCTCCGGCGAACAGGCAATCAAGTGGCTGTCCCGTCTTCGCCGAAAACGAAGGAATATCCGCCTAATGAACTATGACCGAAATCCAACCGAGTCGCCGGTTGGTGGAAAAGCATACGGAATCGGTCGGAAACGAGGACGATCGAGCGCGACATAACTTTGCACAGGAGCATGCAACGATTATCGAGCGTCGGATCAATTACACAACAGAGTTTGCCAACCCATTATCGTACGGGGTACGCGGGTTCGAGCTCGGACGAGCGGTTTCCGATATATACAGCTCGCAATTTGCTGGACACGGATGACCTAAATATTTCGACAGCAAAGTACTCGAGGACGAGAGAGAGAGCACCTGGACAAGTCGAATCGGATTTCTTCGCTCGCGTCATGATCCAACTCGAACTCTTTCGTGAGATTTTTTTTTAAGTGTCTCGTTATCTCTAGATAGTCTGAAGATCCACGACCGATGGGTGATTGAAGCTCGGTACGAGTAGAACGAACGCATATCATCATTATTTCTTGTTCTTCGCCGCGCATTATTTGAAAAAATGATTAACTACGCAACCGTGCCAACGAATTTCCAAAGGGCTCGCCTCGGCGTTCGCGCTATTGTAAAAGCGAAAATTAAACAGGGAATTTTGTTATCGTGTGAATCTAGTAATTGTATAGAACGAACTATCTTTGATATCCAAATTGGACACACGCTCCATCTTCTTTTTCGTTTCCTTTTTCTACGATCCTTTAACACAATGGCTAAATCTTCAGCTGAAAATGAAAAATCTCTCGACACGTTGTACGCTTGATTTCTTTCGTCATAACGAAATTACACATACTAGCGAACAATAACAAAAAAAACACTGTCGGTACGTGTGTATACGCTTTGCCTTCATTTTGCTAGTATAAACACAATGTGAAAAATACTACCCCTCCGCGTTTTTCCCCAGTTACAATTAAAGTTCCTGTCGATGACTAAATTTTCAGTAAAAATAGACTCTATGATACGCGGATGCGCGCAAGACGTCATTCGAAATCGGTTTTTATATCGCATTTTATAGTTGAAACACCAGGTACCTGTCACGCCAGTTAAATGTCGCGGTGGGGTTGCTTCAACGATCTCGAACGCGTTGAATGAAATCGTCAAGGCAAAAAGGAAAAAGAAAAAAAAAAAAAACGCGACATCGTGCGAGCTTATTCGGTATAAACGGATCAACGCACGAGGATATCGATTTAGACCCATTGGCCAACAAAACAGGTGGACAGGTAAGCTGTCGTGACAGCCGTCATCGTGTTGCGTGCGTTCGTCTGTCATCAAAGTATCGGCTGCGAGTACCTTTGTAAACCAGCCGATGGATACCATCGCTGGCCCTCTCTCGTTCGCTCTTCCTCGCCGTCGCTACCACTTGTTGATGCGAACAATTGCCAGCAAACGATTAGGTATGCTTCCTGTCGAATGCACACACGCAATCGTACCGACGACACCTTCCTTCGATACCGTTTACCTTGCCGAACGTGACGATCGCGCCTCCACGCTCCTTTCCTATGTCCGAATATCTCCGCTTCCTCCCTTATAGAAATGGAAAGTCAGTATCGCGAAATTTGAAACGTTTGAATACACGTTCGTCCTCTGATTTGAAAAAAACATTCACAAGATCGAGAAATATTCGTGAACATCCACCATTTCTCTCGAGAAATGGAAATCGGTATCATGATGGATGGATGAAGATCGTCGTGAAATTCAGAGTTGGAATTTAGAATGAATGGTTGACTTTATTCGTCCTCACTTTTTGAGAAAGTTCAAGGTTTAACCTCTCGCGCTGGAATGACGTGCACGTCGAGAATTTTTTGTCCCAAAATTGCAATAGTTTCTCAATTTCAAGTATATTTAAATAAAACAAACTAGGCAAAACTTATTGAATTCATTACTTCTCAATAATTCCTATCCAGTGACATCATACCGACGAGCTCGGAAGAAGGAGAAAGCGACGAGTTATTGTATACGGTTTTCGGTCACTCGTTATGGTCCGCAGTCAGTTGTCAGCGCAAGTGGCGTTCATACTTTACCACGAGCATTCAAAGCAGACGTTTTTATTTGTATAAAATTATGAAAATTATAAAATTAGGAAAGCTCGACGATCGTAGATGCGTGAACGGAAGAATCGCTGTTCAGATGAAAGGAAAAGACACTGATTCTTAAACATAAACGTTCGTGTGCGACAACTCTAAACGCATGGCAACAGACGAGAGAGTTTGCACGCTCGGTTTGCTTCTAATCTCTGAATTCCTCGTCGAGGCGGGGTCCAGAGAAGGAAAGAAAAAAAAAAAAAGAAAGAAAGACAGTGGAGGGTTGGCCTGTAAATACTCGTGGAGACTGGCGCGGTGGTGGTTTTCGGTGGAGAAAAAGTTCGGTCGTGCCGTACGCCCGAAGGAGGCAGGCGTTCTCTTACGGAAAGAGAGAAAGCGCGGACGCAAATAAAGTCTCTATGAAACTGCCTCGGTACGAGCACAACGAGAACGCGACGAGACAATAGGTGCGCTGGGCAAACATCCTTTGCGGATCGAGGCTGTTCGCTGGGGAGAAAAGCCGGGCAGACGGATGCAAGACGATATATAAGTCGTTGTTTGTAGGCGTTGTCGCGTCCCTAACGTTCCGTGTAAACGCGGTAAATTCGCTGCGCGGATGCACGAACTGCAAGCTGGTTCGTACAGTTCAGAACAATAATTTCATCGCGTGCTGTCCGACCGAGATGACCGCGTGTCTGTTCGTTGTCAAGCGCTCGTATAGGAGCACGTAAAATTCTGTTTGCGTGAAATAACTCGCGGACGAAGAAATTAATTCCTCTTTTAGACCAACTTGGCCGTTTATATTTATATGATTTGACATTACCTTTGAATGGAACTCGATGGGAAATTGTTTCCCCGAGTTCCATTTAGTTTTGGTTGCATTTAATTATTCCAATTTCTCCGAGCTTTCGATTTTCAATCGAGTTCAGTGTGAAGGTACACTTTGAATTAATTTCTACATCTAATGGGATATGATAGAAGTTTGTTGACTCTGAAACGATTTTTCAGATACGACGTTCGTATAATAATGGGAACTGGTGTTGATTAAAACTTGGCTCGAATAAATAGAACTCTATTGTACTTTAATCTAATTTCGATCTCCAACTACTGTCTTGGACTATTATATCGTATAATACCACTTACTCTGTTGAGACTACCATTACTGTCTCCGTGTCACCCCGCCAAGTTTCTTTCCACTATATTAATTCAAACACAATTGGTCACAAGTCCCATAATAATATTGACGAGTAGAAATAAAAAGAAGGGCAGAGACGTTACGTGCAAATGAATAAATGACTCTAAGCGTAATTGACTCAGGCATGCATTTTTAATCACGTTCCACGCGGATTTCTGCAAATCTCGCGAAGCGTCGAGCGTCAAGATTCCCAGAAAGCAGCGGGGAAATCCCTTAATCAAATCGCGCCGACTAATCTAACCGTGCCCCGACGTGAACGACGATGCATGCACAATAAATATATTCAAAGCTTGTTGCCCGTAAATAAATTCTGCACGCCGGTTGCCCGTCAAAGACAGGATCCCGGGAAAGGAAAATTCGCTGCCGGGGGAAGACACTCGGAACGGAAATGGTTAAAGAGCCGGCGTTAATGCGCGCGCGAAAGTTAATGGACTTTTTGCCCCCGGTTGGGTCCAACGTGTTCGTTGGACGAAACCTCCATCTTGATTAATTAAAATAGGATCCCTTTGGTCGGGTCTACTACGAGACGTTGAATGACAGATGACGATCGATATGCTGGCAGAGACCTCCCACCTTCTCTCTCTCTCTCTCTCTCTCTCTCTCTCTCTCTCTCTCTCGCTCTCTCACCTCTTCCGCCCCCCGCTGCCACGTTCGTTACCGGAGGTGAAGTTTACTCACACGCGCGGGAATTGGAAAATTCGCGTCGCCGTTGCGTTTCGTCGATTAACCCTTGATCGATCGTCTCTCGAACGAGGAGAGAGAAAGAGAGAGAGAGGAGAGAGTCGCTCCTCCCTCGCAAATCGGCTGCTGTTTGCTCGATTTTCCGAAGGTCTCGAGTTAATCGCGGCTCGTTCCGCTCTGAAACAAAAGTGATCCATAAATAGCGAAGGAATCGGGGCCACTCTCTCTGCTGGAAAAGTCATGGACAAGAAGGAGAGAGAGAGAGAGAAGTTAACCAGAAAAATAGCGAGTCACCGCCGTCGTTCGCAACGACCGAGTTTCAGAAATCCTTTGGAAAAGTCGCTCACGCATCGGACGTCGTGCTATTATAAAGTTTAAGGTTCACTATGGAGCGACATTATAATTGTTTGTTGCCTGTTGCAAATTAAGTTTCAATGTCTATGTTAATATTATCAAATTCTCTAGATTGTTAAATATTTCGATCGACTGTCGCTGGTAATTTTGTGAATTGTTCGTGTCACATAGCAGGTTGTCTGTTCTTATGTCAACGTTGCCAGCAAATTCTATTTTGTTCAGGTTAAAAAAATTTTAGGCTATACAATTCGATATTCATCCATAGGTCTCGTTTCGATAAATAATTGAATTCGTTTCTTAGAATAAAATAATTGAGAAAGTACGGATTATATTGAATTCGGCAAGCTTCGAGCTTTAAGTTGACGAAATAATAAATATTATTCTTTCATTATGCGCCCAATGTAATTTTTGCTTAATTATTATATTGTTATGATTTAAATATGACCGTCGTCGACAAAGGAAGAAATATTAGGTCGGTGCACGAGAAATATCGATTTTCCAGACGAAACTTTCATAGCAGCAAATTGGTGTACAGCTATATTAATTAATCCTCTATAATCATTTATAGTTAGAGATTAATTGTAACTGTTTATTCATACACTTCGTCAACCTGTAGCATTACACTAAACGATACCCCGTCAATTATCTTCTATATCAACGCTGGAACAACCAATTTGTAACACGTACCAAAATATTCGATTATAATTTAAATGATAACAGTTAAAACGACCAGATTTATCCAATTACATTCCCGTCGGAATAGAAATCAGTATTAATTTTGTCAAGCGTGCCCGTGTCTTTTGAGCAGTTATAAAGAAATTCTGAAATTCGTCAGAATATTGACGGAATCGTTAATCGTCAAGTTAACCCTTTGCCGTTTTAAAATACCATAGCACGATCGCAATAATCGCGTTTTTTAAGCAAAGTATTTAAATTTTCGATGTCAGAGCTATTATTTATGGAATAAACAATAAGCAAAACGTGCAGTAACGTTTGTCTAAGTAGAACACAGTCTCCATGTTTATGACTGAGTCTGGACCTCTGCTGATAGTGTTACAGGTCTTTCAACGCATTGAGTTACAGCGCGTGTTTGAGGAGCGTTTCATAGAGTGTTTAGCCAGGCACCGTTTAAATATCGAGCGATCTGGAGCGGTTGGGACGGCAAAGGGTTAAATTGCAGTACACAATTTTCAAGTAACATCATCAACGACGAACAGAAGAACGAGAGCCTGTACGAAAACAACGTTCGATAAATATTAGCCGACAACGCGACAACACTCGTAACAGACACAAAGATAAAAATCACACTTCGAACAGTTTCCAGCATTCCACGGATTTCGATGCCTAACAATGGCGCCGGTGCACATATGTACGTGCGCAAGCAACGCACCTCCAGGGTGCAAAGGGAAAGGACAATCCCTCCCTCCCCGTGTGTTTCCAGCTACTGGATCGATGGCAATCAGAAGCGATAATGTATCGCGTGGTAAATTCATAGAGTGAACGATTGATTTATTAGATCGGGCCGCGCACGTCCGCCGGCATTAAGACCGGCAAACACTGCCTCGTAATCCGATTAATTTCGCCGAGGCGATCGTGATTCTGCGCGGCCGTTGCAACCACGCACGTAAGAGCCGGTCGCATTGCACTGCATCGCGTAATTAGTTGCATTAACGGTGCGCGCACGCCGACGATACGGCCACTTCGACAAATAACCACGATGCCAAGCCACCGTCATCGTCGTCGCCACCTGTCCGCCATTCTATATTGTTCCGGTGGCAAATTTCTTTGAGCTGGACAAAAATCTGATCGCTTTGCTTGTTTGGACAGTTTGAAACTCAAGATCTCCTATAACTGGTCTCCGTCGATGTTTGTAATATGGGAATACTATGAATACAGTTCTTGGACACTCTGATTTGGGAAAAAGTTTAGAATTTTTAATATCGTTTTCTTCTATTATTAATACACTAGTGTTTTGGAATAAGTTCAGTAGAGTAGGAAAACATCGTACAGACATTAAATTAGTACCACTCAGAATATTCTATGAACTTTTTTTTTAACAAAATCGAAGGGAAATTAATCGCGGGTCGAAGTAACGAGAGGGAAGAATTCCGAGTACCACAAATCCACGTGTTAGGAGAAAAATTAAAAGTCCTTATCGCGTGTCAAACGTGTTAAGATCGTCGTCCATTTAACCCTTACTCTTTCCACTTTCCTCCTTGCGGAACACGTGTGTCAATAAATCGTTGACGCAACGTATTGATATCGTATCGATGCCAACACACGTCACGTCCCCGATTCCGTGCCATTAACTCGATGACAACCTTTATCATCTGTCAAATTATAACGCGGCCACGCGAGATCGTTTCGCCGGGAATTCTATAACGATCAGAAATCTACGTGCAAACGGTTCCGTAAATTTATTATCGCCGGCCGAGCGATACCGACCGAGTAAGGATACACGTACACGACCCGCGCGTTCCCTTCGCGGTGATATCTATCGATGTGCGCGTCGAACGCGCAGCGACTAACGAGGAGAACACACGCGGGTCCTTGTACCTCTCTGGCAAAAATCGAGTGCCGCGTATATACGGTGGTATTTTAGGAAAGTTCGATAACAACCAGAGAATGTTCCGTGCGGTCGCCATAAATTCATTATCGCCGCTGGAACGAGGGGAGCGGAGGGGGGCCAACGCCGCTGCGGTGGCGTGAAACGGAACACGGGGAACGGGGCTCGTTTCCCGTTTTCACCGCGGTGCGCGCGCGACGCTCGGCCCGATAACGGCCGAGAAAATTGAAATAAAGCCGCTCGACCCGAGCAAAAAAAAAAAAAAAAAGAAAAAAAAAAAAAAAAGAAAGAAAAAAAAAAGAGGGAAGGAAAAAAAATGTACGTTTTTCGGGAACACACGGATGAAATTAAGGACACGCCTGGAACCGCTCTCGCGTTTTGTTATTGCCGCCGCGTGATCGCTCGCGGTATCTACACAAAACGCGGATGGGAAACCACCCTCTTCTCCCCCGGCCTCCCCCCCCCCTCCCGTTTCCCCATCGATTCGATCGTCGATTAATTTACTTCGGATGGACGGTTGGTTTAGCAGAGGGTGAAGGAGAGATAGTTTTCACGGTTGAAATTGATTCGCATTAGAGGCGACACGTCGCGTCGCACGCGCGGATGGCGAGAAAGTTGTTACATTATTTTTAAAATGGAGAATGACGTTAGGTCGGAGTGACGCTTAATTCATGCCGCACTCGTGAGAGTGCATGGCAATTTTCTTTTACCATGCGCGTCAGGGTAGTGCGACAAGTGTTCTAAATTTATCGCGTACGCCTAGCGTGTCTCTATAATTTTTATCTGGATTTCGTTCTATCTTTAGAAATTAGTACGAACGAGCTGATCGTTGGCTTGTTAATGGTTTCCGAAAATTATCCACTTAACGATGCGTTTAGAGCAAACGAGTGTCGGAATTCGTACCGAATTTTCAACCGGATTCGTTCTCGTACGCTGACATTCGTTTAGCGTAATAAATGGCACGAGGAATATCAGCATAAATTTCAACGTAGCTTTACGGAGATAAACGAGCATTCTTTTGTTCGGTTCGAACATACCGCGAAATATGCAACAGTTCATTTCGTATAGAAAAATCTGTTTTTTTTTTTTTTTTTTTTTTTAGGGAATTCTGACTTGTATTATAAATATAGAATACCTATATTTACGCTCCAATTACAAGCCAGTGACACGAAGTAATCTTCCCAAAAAATTCTTGTCCATTAAACCCTAGTGCATTCTCCTGCTCACTCGATTAGACAGAATTCTTTATTTTGTAAATCGTACTACCCACAGAAATGTCAGAGCTGCTAATTAATCAAACCTATCCATGTATCAACTGCTTCCTCTGTAATTAACTCTTCCCACAAATAAATACAAATAAATACAAATAAATCAGATATTTATAATTTTTCTCAACGAGTTGTTACACACTTGATAAACCTCTTTCGACGAGTAATCGATATGAAGTTAAACGAAATCAAACGCGTAACGCCGTGCAAAATGGGGAGGATCTTCGATCGAGTCGGTGAAAAGAAACTCGTGGGAATAGATTTTCGTTAATTTGTAGTGATTACTATAATTTAAATTTATATCACAATACTGCAAATAAATAACAACTCCGTAATTAATTTTAGTTGTTCATATAAAACTATCATCAATATAACAAAATGTATAATTACTAATAATTTAATGAAGATTAAATAATGAAAGTTAAATAACGAATGAAGAATTTCTACTATAGTTACAATATATATAAGTATATCTGTAAACATTTCCATGGTGATAATAAAATTACTAGCAATTTTTTAAATATTCTATTGTTTATACACATCTCGATTTAATGAACATAGATATCGTTGATCTAAATACTTAAAAGTAAAGGTCGCTACAAATTGAAAGAACCTGGCGCCACTTTTCCTGATCCACACGATCCGGACGAAATGGCGAAGGAGAAGAGCCAGGACAGGGGGCAGAAGAACGCTTAATTGCGAGTGAAAGATGAGGCTGCGCGGGTGAGAGAGGAGAGTCGGAGGCGAAGACGCGAAACGAGATTCGGTCGGGCGAGTTCGATCGCGCGTTCAATGGTAATTAACCATCGGGGCCGAGTTCGCGACCGCGCTTGTCCATTCCGGCTTGAATGATTAATCCCGCATTTGCGTTAACCCGCACGTTGCGCGGTACCATTGCAGTTTCGCAAACGATTCACGGCTGCGGCCCGCCAATTATTGCGAGTCGCCGCCGCGGTCGAGGTTAGGTCTCGGACCGCGGAGTCTGCCCCTCCGAAACAGAGGAAACTCTCTCTCTCTCTCTCTCTCTCTGTGAAAATGAACGCCCCCGACGACCGGCTACTTTTCGGAGTAACTTTCGCCACCGAAAATGGTTGACAAGTTTCGTTGGGAATTGGCAACGAGGTAGTCGTCGCTAACAGGTTGAAAGCCACACAACGACGTTAAGTAACACTGCCGACGCGTACAACGGCGTCATTGATCATTATCATGAACCTGAAGATCGTCAGCAACGTCACCAATTAACCCGCAAGTCTCGCTGAAAATCATCACACGAGGCCACGCTGACGTCATCGATTACTTAGCGATGAATGTCGCACGAATGATTGGAGTAGCGTCATCGGGAATTAATCACGGAAGATCTTGTGATGTAGTGGCTTATTAGGTGCTGAAAATTACACGATACAATAGTATAACGGCGATGAAGCTCCATTGCTTTCCAAAATTCCTCGAAAACTGTGAGACAGAGACTTGTACAGGGACGTGACACAAAAAAATATGAAAAGTCAGTGTTTAACTTTCAAATTTGTGTCTTCACTCTGTTTGACCTGGAGCCGAGTCTGTATAAGTTCCTACACTCGGGAACCGTCCTTTCGGTCGTGACACTTCGATAATCTTGATTTGTAGACTTATTTGTTAAAGAATCATTGTTAAAGAATCATATCCTCCCGAACAATCAGTTACTTTATAACTTAGAGGCTCATAGTCTCTGACTTTGTCGGATTGTCGCGCATATTTGTTTCCTGGAATTCAACGAGACTCTCACAGTAATCGCTAAAAACTCGTATGTACGAGTCATTACAGAGCCATTCGAACCAAATTGTGGCAAATCACACGACGCCATGGTGGTAACGTCATCGATCGCTAGTAATAAGCGTTGAAGATCGGTCGACGTTGCAACATTGTCAACAGTTATCAAGCGCTGGAGAAACTCACAAAGCCACGGTGGCACGGTATCCTTTTACGATATTAACGCGCATCCACAATGTGTCTCTTTTCACGAGAGATGTGCTTGCATCCATTGGGGCGGAGCGAGGGGTGGAAACGTGTGGCGAGAAAGGAGCGTTTCCGCGAAAGAGTAGATGCGAACGAGCTCGGCGAGGGCAGCGGAGTGCAATGCGATGTAACGCGAACGTATCGACGCGAGGAATCCACTTAGCCACTCGAGCCGAGGCGCGATTCAGGGTTCGAGGTGCGATTCGAGGACGACGAGGAGTCGACCCGATATCGCGCCGCAGCCTTGGCTGCATTCTCATCTCGACTTCCGTCGTGTCGCGCCGCGTTAACCCCGGAGCATAGATACCGGAGCTCCGTCCTTGACTTATCGCCAGAGAGGAGGTCGAGTACGATCGGAACAAATATACGACGTTTTAAATCTTAGCTGACACAATTTCTAATCTTTGCGAGTTTTCTCTCTCTCTCTCTCTCTCTCTCTATCCCTGAATCGAGGAAATTAAGCTCGAGGAATTCGATCCGAGGTTTCTAGTGTAGCTAAGATCACTGAAGAGTTTGATCTTGACCTTTTTGATGACTCGCAGTCTCTGATTAAACATAAAATGCGTAAAGTACAAACACGACGTAACATTGTTCCTTTTGCATTTATATTGCTGTTTGTTTCGTGTTCTCTCTTCTTTTTTTCTTTTCTTAGTGGGTTTTCCTAAAAATAAGGTAAATAAATAAATAAATTTCTGATGAAAAGAATGACGTATTAATATTTTCTGACTACAGTCTGTTGCTTTTTGCAAGGGTAAAAGCAACAGACTTGTTGTCGAAAATTGTAGAAATTTAAACGCCTCTAAAGTCACTGAGAACATTTTTTTCTGTGACTAAATTTACCATAATCTCGAAGATTGAAGCCTTTCCTTTATATCAGCTCTTTGAAACTTGTACGATTTTTTTTATTGTACATTTTATTAAACCTTGAACATCAGAGTAACACGACAAGAATTCAAGAAGTCTTAACATTTTCCTATTTAATCCTAATGTTTAAAGTTAAATCAAATGGCACAACAAATTCCAAGAGGTCGTTGTAAAGGAGAGACTTGAAGACCGTGGTATATTCAATTACGAAATAAATTTTTTAACGTTTCCACAGATATTTGAATTTTAATCGAATTTTGATAATTTTCGAGAACAAGAATGTCCTTGCTGCACGATTCTTTTGAAAAAAAGCAAAAGAGAAAAGAACTGACAACTGTAGCTTTTGGACTTTAAGCGCCTCGAAACGGGGCCAACTGAACTGTCACGCGACCTTTTGTTCTTGTCAGTGCAGTTGCAACAATTTAAAGTGTACGTAGGCAATTTCTCACCGAATATTTTCGCGAAATACTTTCGTCCACACTCTGCACATATTAGACCCGCGATCCCATCTCTCTTTATTGCCTAGATAAGAACGCGTCCCTGGCGCTCGGTCGTGGCAAATCCTGGCAAAACCTTGGCGTGGTGTACGTATATCGGTGAACTGGGTCGAAGCGAGTTTTCCATCATGCTCGCGCGCTTCCAACAAACCCGCCGCCACTCGCTCCTCTCCGATATCCAGCCTCTTCTTTATTTCGCCTTTCTTCACCCGCTAATTGAAGATCGGCCGTTTCTGGCAAGTTTGAAAACTTCGATCCCACCCACCCACCTCTCTCCTTCCTATCAGAGATCCAACAGCTGGATTCCTGATATCGGCGGTTATTTGTTAGGGAAACGAAAGTTTCGCGGATGATCTGCGACAGCTACTGGCTAACGATGTTTCGCTGAACAATCGAATACGCCTACCTTTTGTTTTCGCGCGGTTCGTATCGTTCTCGTTAGTGTTCCCGACCGGATTTCACCGGCGGCGGACCTCTCTTTCTCTCTTTCTCTTTCTCTTTTCCCTTCGATACCGGTTGACCTACTTCGCGGCCTGTTCCGCGATTTTAAGTTATTTAGGTATCCTTCCCTTTAGGGGCGGATATGAAGGAATCGGCTGGATCGAAACCGAAACTTCGGCCACCCCTTCGTTCGCCATTCACTCGACGTGGGTCTAGAATGCGTTTCCCGTCGAATCGGCGACGCTTGGAATCGGTATATATTCGTGTTATATATCTCGCTTCGAGGGAGGGGGACTATTGAGAGAGTCGACCTCGTTTCGCGCGGTATCGCGCGCTTAGCATCTTACGAGGTGTTAGACGGCTTCGAGAATCTGGCCGAAATATTTCGGCGCGGAGAAAGGCTTCGAAATTAAATACATTTGGATCGTTCACGGATCCACGAGTATTTGCTGGTTCGTTGCATTGTTATTCGCGCAGCTCTGAAGCCGAGATTTCGTTTGAAAATCGCTAGTATCTTCTTCCTTTTGTAAGCGAGAGAGTTTTAAATTATCCATTTTCTTTTTTCTTTTTTCTTCGATACAGAGTGTACTAATACAGTGTATCGTGGATGTACAAACATGTAACTTTGATTGTTAAAAACAGCTTGGATCGAAGTCCGATTTTCTATTTGACCTGCACGCGGTCTCAGAGATCTCTGCCGAGGGACGGCATCGAGCGAAGAAACAAAGGAGAAAGAGAAAAGGAAAGAGGGTGGAGGACGGGTGAAGGCACGAGAATCGATTCGACGGTTCTAGTTCAGTCTTCTCGGTGGAAGAAAGAGGAGGGTAGACGGTTTGGATCACTGGGAGATTTGGTACGATCGAGTTCAGGATCGAAAGCCATTACCGAGGTGACAATGCAGATACATCGAGGGTCACGCTAACGATCGAACCACCGAGCCGCGAGAGCTTTCCCTCCTCCTCTCTCTCCCTCAACGGATGATCTCGTTTCCTTCGTGGCTGTACGACGTGCCGACGAACTGCCGTGCTACGTTCCTAAAGTGTGCACCGGCGCGATAAATGCCAGGGTCAAACCCTGGCGAGCCCAGGTTCCGCCATTTTACGGTACGCTACGTTTTTGGGTAGTCCCCAGCGGGCATCGCGGCTGCCAGCCTCCATCCCGCGTTTCTTCCGACGGCAGTACGCATAAAACTTTACCGTCTGCCACCGTCTTCTCCGCCGATCGCTACGAAATCGAGTTACTCGCCATAGGTGCGCGCCACGTATGCAACGGTCGTCGGGTTTTATTAATGGCCCAGGCGTTGGCGAATTTCTTTTCTATTTCCTGCCTCTGCGGCAACAGGCCAGGCGTCGATGAAGTTGGAATTCAAACGTAAACTCGTTTCCTCGTCGAGGTTTCGCTTGTTCCCCGAGCATACTCTGATCGACTTCTGCGTACTATGTTTTGATGGTAAAATGCTTTCTGTGTGTTTATTTGCAACGAACGCTCGACTGTTTCGTGTACGATAGAAATTTTTGTAGAATATGGTTGTAAATGTATTTGGATCTTTAAGATCCGATAAAACTCTCGTGTAAGTTTTTCTTTGTTCTTTTCTTTGTATAAAATAAAGGGGAAATTTATTGTATTTATTATACCTCAGTAGCTTTGAAAACCTAAGAAAATTGTATTTAAATCTTTGAATCTGTAAAACTCTCGTGTCACTTTTTCGTTTGACTAGATTATAAATTAAATTAAAACATTGGGTACGTCTTTCTTTTCATCTCGTGTGTCTAAATAAATTTTACAACTTTTTTGTCAGTATCTCAGTATATCCTGTGTGACTGGATATAATAACATTACCACTATTTGAAATATTTATACGTGCTGTAAAGTAAAATCAAAGACCATTAAAAATCAATCTCTCGTTTGAAATATATTTTATGCACATCTCTTTTATGAAATCGTCTCGAGGAGCGAGAGGAGAAATCCTGAATGAACACTGTGAACGCTGGCGCCTGCTCTGGCTTAAAACTTAAAAAAAAAAGGGAAAAAATTTCGCCCGAATGTAAATGCAACTCGATATTGCCGGGCAACGAAAGCTAGTCCGCTTCGCCTTTCAGCCAGTCGACGAAGATAAACGTTTGCGTCGAACTCGCAAGACTCTCCTAGAGGGAGAGACGAGCCAGTTGCGAATCGCGTTGGAAAGGGTTTAAAGCCAATGTCCGATAGGGGAGAAAGCTGGTCCAGCCGATTCGCAAACGAGAGACGCTCCCGATTGCTGTCCCTCGTTAGCGATGTAAACTCGACGGTGAACGAAAAAGGGGGAAGAATAAAAGGTAAATACGAACGTTGCAAGAACGTTCTGGGGGGAGGAACGCCTTTCCCGACGACTTAACCGGCATTGTGAGAGTCGAAAACCCGTTCGTTTCGCTTTCTTTTGCCTTTCAGTGGAATTACGTGCTCGACAGCCTCCCGTTCGCGCTTCGCGCATCGATCACGCGAGCCCGTGAAACGGGGATGAAATTTGTTCTTTCGGAGACCGATTCGGAGACCCGAACCGAAAGGCTAAACGATCGTCCGGGGGAGATATGGTACGCGACAGTCCGTTTCTGTGGACTTGGTTTATTCAAAGCAAAGTTTGGCCAATGAATGAATAGGAGCCAGTTGAAAACTCAGAGAAGAAAATCGGTATCTACTTCCGCTACGTGCTTTATTGTTCGTGCGTGTACTCTCAATTTTACCGAATGCCCCTGGAGTGCTGGCGGAACCGATTAGGAGACGATCGTTTCGCGCGCGTGAAACGTGGAATGAAACTTTTTTCGTCAAAAATTGCTTTGCTCCCCGGGGGAGATTAAATTGATGAAAATTCATCGAGCACAGTCGCGCGCGCTGCTAATTCTTAATTCAACATGTTCAAAGTTCAAATATTTACTTCTATTCTAGGGATGTGTTACGTTGCTTTTTCTTATCCGAAGGAGAGATCTCTTCGTAAGCTAGCTAGTGCTCAAACTCTATTTTCTTGAAATGTAGTTTTTCTTAAATTTTATTCCTCGTCTCGTTTGTCTTCGTAGAGTAACAATTAAATTAATTGGTGCTTGATTTTCATATTTGAACGAAGGTACTTCAAGTTACTCCCCCGTGCGTAGTCATCCTGCAACGCGTTGTGCCGCGATTTCAAGACTACCAGCCGTTTGTCGCGCGAGTTTGTGTAATTGAAATTCTTCGGAACACGGACACTTCCCGCGTGGGACGGATGCCTGTTTCACAGAGGGCTGCTCGCTCGCCGAGTCATTTAATCATAGGACAATTTCCTCGACTTGTAAAGTCGTTCTCATTCGCGGCGGAGACCGTGTCTCCGGGAACAAAAATTGTTCCTTCACGCAGGAACGGCAATCCTCTCGGGCCGATTACCCTCTGAGAAACGCCGTCGTATTTGAATCTTTCTTCTCTCTCTCTTTCTCTCCCTCTTTTCGCTTCGTTGTGTCTTTCCGGCTCGCGTTTCCGCGACAGGGTTTCCCCTCCGTTTCACTCGCTTCGTCAGCCGCGCCTTAGCCTTTCGTCGGAACACGTGTTGTGTCCCAACGAAATTGAAGTGCTAACGCGACACCTCGGTTTTCCAAGCCCGCGAGACTCACGCACGGCTGGCTCGAGAACGCCGGCTGTGTTTGCCGGGGGTAGGGTAATTTTTCAGAAATCTCCTCTTTCGATTCTCTTCCACGCCTTTTTGTCTCCGTCTTTCTCTTCCGCTTTGGTTCCTCGCTAAGAAAATTGAGATTCACGTGGAAACGCGTGTGCAACGCGGACAGACCACCAGCGGCTAATTTAATTAAAAGTTAAATTACGAGAGAGAGAGAGAGAGAGAGACGGCGTCGCGCGAGCGGACAGTGCTAATAAAGTAAGTTGGCCTTTGAATAGAGACATCCGCTCTTGCTTTTTCACTCGACTGTTCCTTCCGCTTCGAACAATTCGCTTCGAACGGGGGAGAAAAAGAAAAAAAAAAAAAGAAAGAAAGAAAGAACTTCCATTCGAAGCGTGCGCGCGTCCCTTCAACAAGCGGGCAATAGCACAGCCGCTTGTTGAACAAACAGAGGCCGAATATGCGCGCAAACCGGTGCAGATCGATAATCTAAATAGACAAACGATTTAAATATTTAATCGAAACAAATTTAGGGTGCAAACAGGGCTGCGAGAAACGTTAAACACGTTCCCATCCATCATCGGTGGCGGAAAATCGCTGAACTTAATTTCTATCAACAAATTGTTATGTATCGCCACCGCGACCCAAGTATCCGCGCGAAGTATACTTGGAGGAATGCTTTTCCGAGTACGATTCTCGCTCTCGGTGTGTAAAACACTGACGTTTCATTAACTCTGCGTTAACCGAAGTACAGACGTGGCGCTGTAAAGCCCACCGAACTCTTGAACTTTCAATTAATTTACACGTAAATATAGAACGTCTCTGACAATTCATTTTACCGATTTGCATTCATTACACATTTTCGTAATAAACATAAGGGAATGGAGTTGTGCCACGTCGTACGGGAGGAAAGGAGAAGCGGGTAGTTTCATTTTAACTTGCATTAACGAAACTCGCGGCCTTATGATTAAAGGGAATGTGCAGAGTCTCGGAGAGTCTCCATCTTGGCAGTATAAGTCTCAGCCATGAAACATGGCCTTCTTGGTTGTATCGGCCGAGTCTGAAACGAATCTACGAACGTATCTGGAAATTAAAAATTGATGTTTGTACATTGTGATGTTTAGTATAACATTTGCGTACTTGAATATGTATAATTGTTATGATATCATTAGAACGTGTATAAAAAAATAATATAATAAATAATATAATATAATAATATAATAAATAATAATATGTTACATGATTGAAGATGACTTTGCGTGTCATCATGCAGCGTATCTTTTTCTTTTCTTGAAAATTGTGAAGATTCAAACATTTTATACGTTAACAAAAATTTTTTTCATAACTAAATCTACAATCATTTCGAAGATTGAAGTCTCCCTTTTATAACGATCCCTTGAAACTTGTACAATTTTTTTTTTTTTGGCTATTTTATTCAACGTTGAATATTAGGGTTAAACGACAGAAACTCAATAAATCCTTCAAGTTTAATGTTACAAGTTCAACAAAATGGTAAAAAAAAGTGGTACGGCGAATTTTAAGGGTTCGTGGTAAAGAGAAAATTTCGTTCTTCAAGATCATGATGCATCTAGTTACGAAGAAAATTTTTCAGCGTCTGTACAATTTCCGTAATCTTCAAAAAGAACGAACTCACAGCCGCCAAAGTAAAAGCTTCGCGCTTGGAAACGAGACCGAGTGCGAATCTTGTTTTACGAAACTTTGAATCGTCGACATTTTTTTCATTGTCATTGGTAGCATTACGCTGCTCGTACAGTTACAAAATTTATCAAAGGCTGCGAACGTGAGCCTGAAGCTTTAAAAGACTACGAACCTACTTCGCAAATGACTCGATGCCACTTCTACCCCCCTTCGTGCACTTAACTTGATGGCACAATACCGATATGTTTGAAAGTGTGGTGTCAAACACCTAACAAAATTTCGAACCGAAGGCTTCTTCAGACTTACTTACCAACTGCTCGATTCCTGCCTTAGCTACACACCTACGTACAACGTTCGTGTTCAAAAAAAAAAAAAAAAACCGCTAGTCGAACGATATTTCTCGCGGAGCTTCGGACGCAGTAAAACCAGCGGGAAAGACTCGAGTCGGTTGATGGGCTCGTTCATTAGTCATGGTTTAACCGCGGGTCGAAGACCGCAGTTCCACCTACCTAGGTATGTGACTGCGTGCGAAACACACACACACACACACACGCACAGCGAGAGTGAGTGAGAGAAAGGTAGCTGCAGGGGGGCCGTTAAAAAATAATGGGCCAGGACGGTTGCCCTGACAGTGGCGTCACCCTGGCACGTGCGAAACTTTAATGACTTTCGCCCGACATAACGCCACACCCCCGTTTTTCCTTTAACCCCTCCGCGTGTGTGTAAACCGGGTCTCACCCGGTCGGTCGGTGTCCACTCTTGCGGCGAACCGTCAACGCGGATAATCCACTTCTCGACTGAAGGAGAGAACGTACTTTCGTACCTCGGCAGACGATCGGATAGCTAGATAACGTTGCTCTCCGGCCTCCATTCGCGTTTTATTAATTCACCGGGCGTTTCCTCTGTCATGCAGCCTCTCATCCCTCTCCACCCCCCCCCCCTCCTCACCCCTTGTAAACGTCAACCGTGCTTATTGTTGGGAAAAATACGTTTCACCTGCATACGTCGTGCCACCCTTCTCTCTCACGTAGGACGTCGTTAAACTCCTCCTTGCGACGGTGATAAAAATTCGGTCGGTCGCGTTATGAGACGCGAAAGTTTCGCGAAATTTTTCGGCCCCCCCCCCCCCCCCGGTTCACGAGAGCGAGCGTTAAACGATGAGAAATCGTCGGCGAGGAGAGAGGCGGTTGGATAACGTCCAAATCGTTTGGACAGCGGCAGCGTGAAACTTTCGAACTTGGAGCGATCGGGGCGAGTCGATAAACGGATAAACCGGCACCCCTGGTTCTTTTGTGCTTTCTGCATATTTCTCTGTATTCCTCTGCCGGCGACAAACGATAGGTTTTATGGCATTCGAACTCGATTCGAACTCTAGGCCGAGGGATACTCTACAAATTGTACGAAACAGATCGAAGCAAGTATATGTAGCGCGAGGTTCCTGAGATTCGTGCATTTTCAAATTGCAACGGTCGAAAACTTCTTTGGTTCATTATTGTTGAAAAGCTTCTGAGAGCTATTGAAAACTTCTATCGTGTCAACTCGTGTCGACGTTACAAATTTTTTTAATTTCCCGAGTATCATCCCGCGTGACATTAACCACTTGAGCTGGCAACTGATGATTGCGGACCGTAACGAGTGACCGAACCGTGTACAATAACCCGTCGCTTTCTTTTCGAACTCGTCGGTACGATGTCGCTGGATAGAAATGATTGAGAAGTAATGAATTTATTATTTGTTTCGCCTTTGTACTTGAATATACTTAAAGCTGTGGGAACATTGCAAAATTCTCGACGTGCGTGGCACGTCATTCCAGCGCAAGAGGTTAAAATTACGCTCGCAGAACCGCTCTGAATCTGAATTTACAGGCAACGTAATCCATATAACGAATATAAAAAGAAAAAATTAAATAAAAAGAATTATACGACACGCAATTCAATTGCCATTCCTCTTTCTGGCTGCTCGCGTCTTTCGATCGGCGGGGAACAATTCGCTTCGAGAATTGTCAGACTCATTCAGCCGCGTGCATCTTTTACCCCGTGTCCGCTCTATTCGTCGGATTTCCGTCTGGATGGGCCCCCGCTGGTCTATCCGGTGTCGAGCGGGAGGGGGAGGGGGCGGAGGGGAGCGGAGAACGATCTCGCAAACTTCGATCGAGCAAGTTTGACGGCGGAGTCGTAACTTTGGACGGGTTCAATATTTCCGAATATACGCGGTGCGCCGGGGTTTCACGCCACGCTATGCCACGCTATGCCACGCCGTGCCGCCGCCTCGACGAACTTATATACGTGATTTGTGGCTTCGCCTGCTCGTGTCCCCCTTCACCCCCCTGGCTGGACCAGATAAATTCACTTTGCTCAATTTTTTAGCGATTCACGAACAATCCGTGCTTGTCGGCGATGTAACGCGCTCGACTCCGCTCGAGATATCGTGAAATATCGGCCGTCCCTTCACCCTTCGAGTCTCCGCCGGATCTAGCCACCGAAACGGCTATTTAATTCGCGATGTTCGAACACCGAATGGCGGCCTTTCGCCTAGAAACAACCCCCGAAATCGATACGTAACGCTTCCTGCTCATTAGGAGGCGATTGGATCGTTCGATTCGGCAACCTCTAGTGACCAGCTATGTCACTGGATGGTTGAATGAGCTTGGACGACAACGTACAGGCATCGTTGCTTCTTTCGTATTTCTTTTGGAGCACAGTGCCAGTTTCTCTTTTAATTCCTTTCTTCGTTCCTTTAACTTTATTTTTACCAGCGTAGGGTGTATATATCTCATCTAGGATGAAAGAATCAAACAAAAGCAAAATTACGTGGCCGGTGCCACTCACTTCTCGCGAGAAACTTTTTGATGAATATTGACTTGGCCGACGGTAGCTACGTATCATCGGAACTTTGGCCGAGCGGTGTTTTAATATTTAATCTCTCGGTAGGACGCTTTACACTTCCTCGGGGATATGTGCGTCTCCGTTGTAACTAAAAGGGTTAATTTCACCGCTCCACGTTCGGTATTAAACTTTTGGCGATTCTAACGGACGCTCGAAAATGGTCGAAGTTTGAAATATCCCCCGACCGAATAATACTCCTTCGTACCAAAAAAAAAAAAATATCAGGTTGCATCGATCGATCGTATCGAAAAAACGGACGCAGGGGCTACGTTTGAACGTTGGAAGTCAACGTTGATTCCTGGGAAAAATCAATCCCGCGTTCAACCGCAGAAAAATATATTCGCAACGCGCAGCTCGGAACCATTTATCTTTCGTCGCAACGTTGCCCGCTGCGTATGATGATAATGACGTAAATCAAGATGGCAGTATCAGGCGAGGCGGCCTGTCAGACGAAGCTCGACGTACACCGCAAACTCCTGCCTCGCCCTGTCCTGTGAAAGGACGATGCACGCGGCTCGCCCGGTGCGAACGACAATGTTCAAACCGTCCGCCGCGGAGAACAAACGCGGCCGCGAATCCCCCCTTCGTGATTAATACGAGCAGCGGTTGTTGGATCTCGACTGAGTGGAGGGGTGGTGGGTGGGGTGGCTGTAATTTCCAGCTGGAAATTAGAACGAACGGCGAAACGGAATCTTTGCGTTTTCGCGATGGTCGGCGCGCGAGATTGCAATCGACCGGCTAATTTTGGAAAGCGATAACCGAGCGAGCGGCGGCGGCGGCGGCGGCGGCGGGCAGGGATCTAGAACCGATGGGAGTTGCAAGCTGGCCCGTTTAATTTCGAAGCCAATCAGCGAAAGAGACCTCCGCCGTTTTATCCTCGTCTATTCTCCTTTGCGTTTCGTCTACGTACGATTTACGCTCGTCTACGATTTGATTGTCTCTCCTTGGTAAAAAAGTACAAGCACGCGTGCGTATTTTGACTCGTTTAATGTGTTGGCGGACCACTCGTTTTCGGTAAATGAAATTAAATTTGTGTCGAAGTGACGTAATTTAGAAGAACGTCGTTGTGCGCGTGGTGTAAGCGAAGTGGCAAGTTTGCGAGCACGAGGAGAGAATGATATTCATAAATCTAACCCAAACCTGATGATATTAATTGTGAGTGATATTTGTCAAGTCACAAACGTGAGTCGTATTACTCGATATACAAAACATTTGTCTAGACAGAGGAGTATTCAATCGCGCGCGTCGAAGAATTTGCTTTTCTCTCGTAAATATTACAAGTGTAATTTGTATCTTTCTTTTCTCGTTAGGTGTCATCTGTTACTACACCCGTCAATATTTTTACATATTAACAGCGATGCTCATAATCATTTTTATCTGACGTTAAGACTAGCACAACGTTACACAATGAGTGGAAAATATTATTCTACCGATCTCATAAGTGGAATAATTTTTTTTTCGATTGCAGTCCAAGTCGAGACACAGGCCGAAAAGATCAAAGAATCTTGGAAATATACGCTGCGTCGTATTCGTTTGAAATACCTAGGAAAACCAGGAATAACAATTTCAATTCAATTGGCGAACGCGGAGCAACTTGTACGCTTTCGAATACGTTTGTTTGATCACCTTTTCGCCAGGGAACGTGCAACAAACAATTTCTAAACGCACACAGCTCGAAACTCTTATCATCCACGGCAAACATCGTAACATATCAAACGACGTAAATGACAACTTTTGCACGACGGAGTGGGAGACCTGCGTCCCGGTTTTCGCAATTTCGCCGCCGTTTGATTCCGCGAAAAAAGCATCAGGTAGCTCGGCGGTGACTCGATAATTATCGATCGAATGGCGGGGAAGTGGGGGGGAGGGGGAGGGGGAGGGACACCCGGTTCCGAACCCCGCGAGTAAAAACCAGTCAAAAGCAGATACCGTAAATAGCGATGTAACGTTTCTCCACGCGGAAAACGTTTAATAAGCGGACAGCCGGCTATTCGGCTATATCCCGGAGCGATCTCGTCCCGATTTTCTATCTAAAACCGTTTCCCTGTCTCCCGTTGTCTACTCTCTCTCTCTTTCTCTCTCTCTCTCTCTCTCTCTCTGGCTGGCATCGTCGACCCCTCCGATCCTCTCGGGCATTCCCATCCGACCGGGACGAATGTGACGCCGGCCAGCGTGACGTTAATTCGTTTCCAGTGCAAGACGTATGATCCTCCGATAATGGCCCGGTGAATTCACATTCACCCGGTAGTCCGCGGCTATCGGCGACCCAAATTGCATGCGCGAGACAAGCATCCGGTCGAATCATCGGTATTGACTGATGTCGCTGGGCCGCGTTAATTGTGCCTCAAACGTTACGACGACGTTGATAATCCAGCCTCTTGAGGCACAGAGATCTTAGACTATGGAACTTGTCCGGGAAAGTGGCGAAATTCGTTGGGGGTTGGCTATTACGAAGCGAAAGGTTTCAATATTTTCGCGGTGTAACTGTACTAACGAGCGATACGTGCATATATATATATATATTTTTTTATATATTTTTGTTGTTGAAATTGGAGAAATATAATTGGAACGGGCTACGAATGAACGGTCTCTCCCTTTTCTTCTTTTTTCCATTCTATATAAAAGAAATGTTAAAGTGGTGAATTTAAATCTTAGTGAACATAACATCGAAAGTTGGTGAATTTACAAAATATTTTAAAACTTTGATTTCAAGATCGTAGAAACTTGTTGCCTGAGGGACGAAGAAAATGTGTATTGGTCCTCGTATTTCGTAAAATGTAAGTTTCACGATCATTTTTCGATGCTGTTGATCTTTGGTATTTTCATCATCTTCGTTCTCTGATATTTTTAACCTTAAAAAAAAGAAAAAAGAAAGTGTAATTTTCTACAGTTGCGTGGATTGCCCTGTATAAATGTGACTAATACATTTCTATTTTTCAATCAATTTACTTCGAACGTTCGAGTTCTTTGCAGCGACGACTATCAGCAGTCGAAATGAGATTTTTGAAGCTAACAGCAATTCCACCATTTTGCACCATTTTAACTTAACAAAAAATTAAAAAAAAAAAATATGAAAAAAAAAGGAAAATCCAAATATAAAGCTGAAAGTCATTTTATATTTGTGGCTTTTCATTTCGTAATTACTGCGGATTTTTACGCATTTAGCGGGAAATTTTAAAATACGAAGTTACACGTAACACCGTGTAATCTGAAATAAAATGCACGAAATATCCAAAATACGATATAGCCTTCGTAATATTCATATGTGAAACAATCGTCTCTATCGAGCCCCAAGTTTCTTTTGTTCTACTTCTTAAAAATACGAATTTACGTGAAAAAGAAAATCTAGTAAAAAAAAAAAAAAAGAAAGAAAGAAAGAAAGAAAAAGAAACAGCGAAATTCACAAACTTCACTCGATCCCCTTAATTTCGTACCACGTTACGTGATACGCCGTTCTGCGTCTCTGCATGTACCAACGCTCCCTTTTTCTTTTTTTTTTTTCTTTTTCCTCCCCCCTCCGACGGAAAACGCTGGAAATCCTTCGTCGTACGAATAAATAAAAATCTCGCTGGAAAACGATTCCGGTTTCGATGGGAAGCCGTGGTTGAAAGCGGTAGCGCGTCCCTCTCCCCGCCCCCTCCCGCCGCTCGAAACAGCTGGGAAACGTTGAAACGTGCGGAAGCGGATGAATGGAGCTCGGCAAGGTGGACTCGCTCGCTTTGAAAGTTGATCGGAATTACGTTAATTACTTGGCCCGAACGTCTTGCGGAGGGCCAAAGTGAATAGCCGCGTTCGCGGCAGTGGAAAGGGGGTGGCGGTCCTTTCATAATCGTGGCCCCCGTTCAGCCGTGGCGCGTTCGCTCATTGTTATTGTCGGTCGCTATCGCGTGCTTATCCAGCGACCTAAATTGCATCGGCCGGACAGAAAGGACGGGTCAGTGACATTGACTGACGTCGAAACGCGGAAACACGTCGATAATTATGGCCCACGGTGTCGCCGTGCGCCCACCGGATTGGGAATTGGCTGGTGGACGCGCTCGGCTCGATCTTACGTTGCGATCAAACATCGGAGTGACCAATTCGGTTAACTCTCAGTTAACATTCCACAATCTCGTTCGCCGATGAGAAGATTCTAAATCCGAATAATTAATTTAACGTCTCTATAATGGGGAGGTGGGAGAGTGAGGGGAGGATGGGATGCATTAGCGAAGCAACAAGCAAAGAGGAGGCAGAGTTTCGAGAATTGCGAACATTCGGATGTATAACGTCCGAGTTGTGCGATATCATCAGAGGATTAAAGTGGGAAATTATACGCTGGACGTTCATTCGAAGCGTGTGGCCAGAAATTTCATTCATTTAACGAACCTCTTCGCGGTCTAACGTTAATTCGTTTGAAACCAGCAACAGTTCGTTTTACATTTTCTTCCTATTGACTCACCCTTTAGTAAATACGTACAGCTGCCAACGAGTAAATAAAGTAACGATCAGTTACTGTAACCTAAAGTATTAATAACGAACAATATCTTAGGAACCACGTGTGTATAGAATTCATGCTCAGGCGTTTTTCTTAATTGGAATTCTTAATCATTTCGACGATGGCGAACCGTTGAGTCAAATTGTGATCGACGAGTTGACACACTGGGCGCACGCAGCACCAATAGACGCCCCTAATTGCACGACTAAGCCTTCCGCATCTACGGAGAGAGCGGACACAGTGGTTTGGCTTAATAAGCGTAATAAGTTCCTTTTGACCGCGATTCCAAAGAACAAAGGTCCGATCGATCGATCGTTAACGAATCTATCCCGGCGATCGACCATTTTTTCACCCGGCAGGAAGCTACTTCATTATCCGCTAATTACCTATCTATTAGTTTCAACGGTCCTCTCCCCCCCATTCTGGCTGGCCCTTTAGCCATCGATCGGTTCTTCCGCCTCCTCCCCGTCGGCGGCACTCCTCCCACGCGATCCTCTCTCGGAGAACGATGGTAGCTCGTTCCGCGCCGGACAAATTTCACGGAAATTCGCCGTCGAAATTCGCGAGACTCGTTATCGCGTATCGTGAAGGGTCTTAATCAACCGAGGCCTCTCACCTTTCCTCGCGAACGACGTACGATCGATCTTGAGAAATGAAGCGAGGACGATAAGGAAAAGGATTAAAAATTCCTTGAAAAATTTGTAATATCGTACGCTTGCGGTTGCAACAGAGAAATGATCAAGAAACACTTACGCATTTACTGCGTAGAGTGTTTAATTAATAATCGATATGGTACTTCTCTCGAAATCAATGGGTACAAGGAACGAAAGAAAATTAAATCAAAGCTAAAGTTGCTTCGGGCAGTGATTAAATAGACACCAAAAAGAAAAATCTTGACAAATGTATGTCGTTGCTGCCCGTATATTTCTAACAATTCACCTGCCCCCTCGTCGTTGTTCCATCGCGAATGGAACTTCGTAGACCCATCGACCCACCCTCTCCCCCTGTTAATTAGACGAATAAGATAATTCCACCTTTGAAACGATAGAAGGAAAACCAACCAACCGACGTTTTCTCTGCTTTTCTTTTCCAGGTGCGGAAGATGTGTTCAGGTTTACGGGGAACGAGACGCACACAGACTACTTTCGGCTGGTGCTCCGGGACGGGAACTATCTTCTGGTCGGCGGAAGGTAAATAGAGGATTCATTTGGAGCGAGTGCTTTAATTAAAGGACCGTTTTCTTCTTCTCGTTCTTTGCTATATCGGTAGGAGGGCCTACCGCGCGATCGACGCCCTGGCTCTACGTGTGCCGACTGGTTTCGCCGAGGAAATCTCGTTTTCACCCTCTATCTATCTATCTATCTATCTATCTCTCTCTCTCTCTCTCTCTCTCTTTCTCCTCCACTACCCTTCGAGTTTCGCCAATTCCCTCTCCTTTCCAACGATGAATTATTCTCCGAGAGCCAGCCGCGGAACCCTGTTCTCTCTCCTGTTAATGAGATCGTCGAACTTTATTTAGAAACTTCTTTGCACGCTTTATTTCGCGAGCCTTCGAATCCTCCCGCCTCACCAGCCAGCTCTTTTAAAAAAAACTTTCTCCCTTTCGCCCGTGGTACTGAGAGATGACGTAACACGTAATTAAAAGTGGCGATATATATATATATATATATATATATATATACATCGACCACTGTGCGCGAAATCTGGAGCACGGATCTCTTCCCTCTCGTCGGCAACGCGTTTCCGGTTTGTTATTTGGGTCGTTGGTTACGAGAGTTCCCGGTTCCCTTCGTACCGCGGAATCGTTATGCACCGGAGCCTCCTTCATTTTGCTCTCCCGTCGAAGCTGATCGATTATCTTTCCTCTAGAAAACGGATCTTTGTTTCCGACTCGACTCTCTGTTCATCCAGAGAGAGAGAGAGAGAGAGAGAGAGAGAGAGAGAGAGAGAGAGAGAGAGAGACAGAGACAGAGAAGGAAAAATAGAGAGAAGGAAGGAGCGAAATCGGTTACTGGCTAGGTCGAGACGAATAATTGGGTCTCCCTCGCGTGAACGAGCGAGAATCGATCGCATCGTTGTCGTCGTTGTCGGTAGAATTATGTTAATTGCACGAGCGATTCGACGAACGTTGCCGCTCTTGGCTCTTCGTTATTATTGTTGCTCGTTATTTGTTTATTTCACGACTAACGAGAAATGCTTTGACGTACGAAAAATGTTGATTACCCATTGAAGTCGCGGTGGTTGCTCTTCCAAACAGCTGAAAAGAGAAAATCACTGAAAATTAGTAGATCGACAGAGAATATTAAAGTTAATACAAAGATGGTGCAAATAACCTGACGTCGGAGTCTGAGATGCAATTTAAATAGAAATACAGCAGAATCTCCTCTGTCTGAACCAATAAGAAGATGAAAGTTTTCTCTTGGTATAAAATTTTCAGATAATAAAACAACGATCCTTCTGATGTTAATGGAGATCATGGAAATTACTTTTTGCTAAATAAAAAAGAAAAAAAAAAAAAAAACAAGAAAATGTTCGATCATTCAACTCGTGCTTCAAATCATCTTTTCTAAATTGAAACTAAACTAATTGAACGTTTCACTCGTCCTGTTCATCTCGTCGCACAGTTAAACATAACTCTTCGACAAAGGTTTCACACTGGTTCTTCTTTCGTACCGAAAAAAAAAAAAAAAAAAAAACGTGCAATAATATGTACAAATTCCCTAGCTGAGAAAAATATTCCCCGCGAAGGAGGATCTACGAGCTCTTTCTGTACAAAATTTCTCGCCCGATTTCGTATTAATCATCGCGCGATACCGAGAGGGAGCTTCCGTGTCCTTTTAGTGTTCGTCGGCTTATCGGTCGCGGCGCATCGATTCGACGGCAAAAAATAGTGGATAGATCGAAGAGCTGTGAGCCACGGGATCCGAGCCCCGACGTCCCGATCCGTTTATTACAAACGGGCCGAGATTTATGGCGGCCGGCTCGAGATTAATATTCCGAGAGGTCTCGGGCTGCAAATTTCCATCGTTGTCTCGCGACAGCTCGCAGTCGCGCGCGATTTAGACCGTTGCCGGCGGCAAACCGTTCGCGTTTCTTTCGATTTCGCGGAACGGAATCGGTCGCCAGAGTCAATATCGCGGGAGAAGGTCCGATTCCAATTAAAATTCGAGCGCCTCGGCCGACACGCGATATTCGTAATCGTGAAAATTGGAAATTCATGTCATATCATTTGTAACGAAATTCAGACTGACAGTAATGTAGTGGGTAATCATCAAGCTTACCAAGTAAAAATTGACTGTTATTTTATATGAATGTAAGGTAACATGATAAATTGACAAATAAAACGAGCGTTCTTGTTACTCGTCGATTCGATACACTCGTACTGTGATAACTGTATTTACGTGATAGGAGGGATATTTACTAGTAAATATCCTATTCGGATTATAGAGTGCACGGATATTAGAATAATGGTGTTTGAATAATGGAGATCCGAATATGAAAGCGTTTACTGCACTACAATAATTTAACCCTTGATATCACTTGTTCACGTATTTATTTATTCGTTTCAAGCAAACGGTTGGGAAAATCCCGTCTCTACGTATCTAAAGAGAGAGAAAAAGAAACGAGAGCAACTTTGAAAAGGTTGATTGAGTCCATTAGACGTTACAACAAAGTAAACTCAAAGATATAACGATATAATGTGAATGGTTGTAGTAACGGTAGAGTAAAATATGATAATAAATAGAAAGCGTTAAACAATAAGTTGGATAAAACGATAAAGAAGGGGAGCTGTGCTGGGTTTTCTCTTTATTGAAACCGTAGATTGAGGTGGAAAAAAAAAAAATTCCGTTTATTAACGCGTTAGCCAGCTTGCGATTGTCTTTATATTGCTGAATGATATAACACTGGATGTTACATTCATTTCTTTTTCGAACATTCACGGTCATTTCTTTTCATTTATAACAAATTGTTACATTAGAAATTGAGAAACTGAGAAGATATCTTCGCGCCTAGCACTATTTCCTGCAATTTACACTATTTATATGTGTAATCGAATGATTGAAATCAAATTTTGCTTCGAATACTCGCTTCGTCTATCAATTTAATTTGCGTATATATCACGTTTTAAATAATTTTAAAAATTTTTTACTCCTACTAGTAGCACCTGCTGATTATCCGTTGCATTATCGTCAGCTTAAAGGAAACGTGACTTTGTTGCAAAGTATTGCACGAATTTATCTAGCGTAAATCTGTAAAAATTTTGCTCGAGAGCAAAATACAAAGTATAAGCATTGGTTCAAATTTAATCCGAGAACGATCGTACACGCGAGTGTAGAACTGTCCACCGTCTGAAGATTGAAGCTCGAAGCTCGAGGAGACCAGAGCAAAGAATGAACATGCCGCGCGATCATCGGTGATGCAAATGCAAGGGAAGAGACTAGGCACATGGAAAGAACGAGCGAAACGTTAAAAGTGTGTTCTCGTTCGTTCTGTTTCAGAAATCTCGTGCACAATCTGAGCCTGACTGATCTGACCGAGCAGCAGAGGTTGACTTGGTACTCGACCGACAGTGACGTGAAGATGTGCCTGGTGAAGGGCACGCCCGAGGAGAATTGCCAGAACTACATTCGCATCCTCGTCAAGACGGACACGAACACGTTGCTGGTGTGCGCAACGAACGCGTTCAAGCCAATGTGCCGTGACTACGGCGTACACGCCGGCAATTATACGATCCTGAAGGAGAAGGGCGGCCAGGCGATGTGCCCGTACGACCCTCGCCACAACAGCACCTTTGTCTACGTGGACGGTGAACTTTACACCGGCACGGTGGCCGACTTCGCGGGAATGGACCCGATCATCTACAGGGAGCCGCTGCAAACCGAGCAGTACGACTCCAAAAGCCTAAACGGTGAGTTTCGTCTTTACTCTCTCTTTCTCTCTCTTTCTCTCTTCTTGGCTGTCGATCCATGCCATGGAATAGCTTTTATACAACTCGAACATCTCCGGTTTTTTTTTTTTTTTTTTTTTTGGAAATATGGAAGAAACTTGTTAACGAATTTTGTTATTCAGTTGTTCAAATGTTTGATAGACGGAGTTTCAGATATTTTAAATATTATATATTTGGTTTTTTGTTTTTCTCTTTTTTTTATGTTTAATCATATATTTCGATACGACGTTTAAAAAATAAAAGAGTGTTAGCCTGGTGTATGTTGAAGAATCATTAATTTAGGGGATATTTTAATCGCAATTCTGTGCCAAAAATCAATCGTAAGAAACGGGACGATATTTCTGTATCACTCGTGCCTAGATTTTAGAGATTATTATTGTTAAAATAATATCTTTTGAACCAACCATTCTTCGACGTACACAGGTTAATACTCTTTCACAGTGAATGTCGAGATGCATCGACTAATGGATCAAAAAATATATTATTCCATTTAAAAAATCGAGATTTTTCTCTACCGTACAAAAAAAAAAAAAAAAAAAAACTGTAGAATTTCTGCCATACTCTGCAACTGAATAATCTTTATGTTTCTTCAAATTAAGCGGCACACCCTGTATACTAGCTCTATCAAAGTAAAATCAACTGTTCTAAAAAATTTAAATGACACAGAGAAGTATAAAGATTAGAAACCCAGAATGCTGACGTTGCCAGACTTTAGAAATCCCGTCAATCACAAGAAGATGAAAGATGTTCTCTGTTGCGTAAAATATTACTTAATTCGTTATTGCTTAATCTTATACATTGTGCCATCCTTTACGGAAACCCTACACCTACTATCAAACGAAAAGAAATGAATTAGCCTTAGTGAGATGAGTCACGCGAGCAAACCGGAAGCAAGCCGGTGGAAAATTAATCGGCCGATGTCAGACGTCGGTGAGAAGTGAGAAAGCGGTCAAAGAACTTGTTGAAGGGACGAGCAAGGGCGTGGATTCGGTAAGATTCAGAACGATCGGCGTTAACGTGCGATTGAAGATTAAACTGACAACTAATTGCGGACCGTAACGAGTGACCAAACCGTATACAGTCGATTCGTCGCTTTCTTTTTGAACTGGTCGGTAGTGATCCTCCACTGCGATTGAGAAATTGTTGAGAAGTAATAGATTTATTATTTGTTTTGCCTGTTTTGTTGTTTTGTTGAGTATACTTAAAGCTGAGAAAACAATTATTACAATGTTGGGACAAAAAGTTCTCGACGTGCGTGGCACGTTGCGTTCCAGCGCGAGAAAACTGAAGGTGGAGTGTGTTTTCGATTTCGACGGTGAAAAAAGGTCGGTAGGGCAAACTAGCGGGCGAAAGAGAATTATTAGGCTGGTGTACAGAGACTATAGATTCTCTGGACGCAAAGAAGAAGCTGCGAGAAACTGTGAGATGCCGAAAGAAAGAAAGAAAGTTGCTCGCTCGAACAACGTTTCAGGCATGCCTGCTGGATAATCCGGAACGAGCATCCGCGTTCGAATACGTTACGCGCCATTTATGCAAACGATGCCACGATGTGTATGTGTGTGTGTGTGTGTGTGTGTGTGTAGCGTGTAGTCGTTGCAAAGGATCAGCCGGCGGTATTTCGTTGGCGAGCGCTCGCGTTATTCGAAGCTCGACTAGGGGGCCCGGAAGAAACACTGCAAAGTACGAACCGCGAACGAAATTCGATTCGCTATTTGGAGCGAAAAGTTTTCGAAGCTTTCGGGCTCGAGCTCGACGATTTTCAAACGCACGTTTGTCGGATGCGAGAAGCACCTCAGATTGTTTCCTAGCGATCAGTAAAATGCTTAATTAGATTCCACGTTCTTCGTTGCGCAGATTTATTTGTCACGCAAACACCCCACAGTCTTTATCATTTTATTACGACGAAATTCTTAATTAGCCTTCGCGTCGTTATTGGATTCCATATTATCGTAACGAAATTGTGTACGGCAATCTTGCGGTACAGTGAACGTTGACCGATTGACCCCTACTCTCGCCGGACATTAAATATTAATCATCTCGAATGGTAGTGGAGGCAATCGATCGTTGATAAAACGATTTAAAAATTACCCACCGTTACACAATCCATTATGACGTCGAGCACGTGCACGTCGAACGCATTCGCACGATCGCGACCGGTAGAAACGCGTCGCAAAAGTGGAGAAACGTGCCTGGTCTCGAATCGGAAAAATCCCCCGACGCGTCAAGACGTTTACGAGAGAGAGATCTCGCCTTGGCGCGGCGAGTGAAGCAAAGCAGAGCAAAGCAGAGCAAAGCGGCGCTTCACTCGGCTTTAATCCACGCCGGTTGTAATTCCGAGATTAACCGTGCGTGTACGTTGGATTTCGCAGCTCGCGGAGCGGACGATATTATTCCACCGGCCCTTCCCATATATCCGTATAACGACAAAAGTCTCGGCTGGCTCGCCGAGAGACGAAACGCGTCTCGCTAAAGGCCGGTTGGTAGCCGGGGCGTCGTCGATGAGAAATTTTAATCCGGATGAAAGACCTGTCTGGCCCCTGTCCGCCGGTTCAACGACTCTCCTTACCACCACCCCTTTGTTTCTTTTCCCGTGGATTGTTATTATTAACTGCTTTATCGGTCGCCTCTCGTAAATTGCCACTCGGTTCAGGCTGCCCCTTCCCTTTCCTCCGTCGAGCAAATATCTACGGCTCCGACTCCGCTTCGTCGAAGAGGCGAGGGCGAAGGAAAGTTACGGTTCCCCAGCGAGTTTCGCCGAAAGGTCGAATTTTTATTTGGGACGGTCACCGGGGCGGCGGAGAATTATCGTTGGGATACCGAGGAATGACGCGCTCGCTCGCAAGCGCGGGAGAAGAAGAAATCCCGAGCGTGGGGCGAAAATTTTTTACGAGACCAGCAGAGAAGGTTTCGACTCCCCGAGGGTGAAACTTGGGTAAGAAACAACGGCCGTTGGACGGGAGAAGAAACGGCAGCGATAAACCGCGTGGATGGATGCCTCCCTTGTCTTATTCCACGGTTACGCTGCTGGTCCGTTGGAGTATTTTAATTGAACGGTGTACGAACGCTAATCAAGTTTCTCCGGCCGCTGGATAATATTGATTTTCCCCTCGGTTCGTTGAAAATTCAACTCTCTACCGTGGAGTCTCTCTTTCTCCCTCACGGGGTTGTTTCGCTCGCGCTGGCCGCTCGAAATTTTCGTCGCTCGTTGCGAAACCAAAAATTCTCGGGGAATGAAAAAAAAAAAAAAAAAAAAAAACAAAAAAAAGGAGGGGGGCAGGAAGAGGAGAAAAGCGTGCGCCCCATTGCTGCGTTCGAATTTTTATTTTCGCCGCGAAATAATCGTTAGGTCGTTAGCAGCCAAAACGATCATCATCGAGAGCTTTCATCGACCATTTCATCGGCGATTTCGTGATTTTCATTTGTCGAGTTGTTTTTCTTTTTTTTTTTTTTTTCTTTTTTTTCTTGTCGCGAGTGTGTTTCTCCAACCAGCCGGGCCAGTTTTCTAATCGTGAAATGCAAACGCGAGAGGAGAGAAAAGGCAAAGGTTGAATAGACCGGCGACTCTCGACCTTCTCCCTTTTCCCGTTTCCTCTGCTGCTTCCGCTTTGTCTCGATGGTGACGCGGTAAAATGCACGCGGGGGAAAGAAAGACAGCTGGACGACGCAGAGAGGCGGCGGCGGTGGTGTAGGAGATGAATCGGCGAGGATGTAGAGGAGCCGCGAGCATGAGAAAGAGAGAGAGAGAGAGAGAGAGAAGAAGAGCAGGGCGAATAGAGAGCAGAGAAAACGACGGAAAATTTATGGGTCGGAGCAATGGCGGGTTGGTGGGATATATACCTACGAGGCGCGCGAGATTAATATTACTTTATGAATCCTAAGAAGCTTATGAAAACCCTGTCAAGTTAATAAATCGATAAAGTTTTCCCACTTTATCGGACGCTCGTGTACGCTGCTGCTAGTCGTTGCCACTGCTCTCTCTTAAGAGAGTGAGAGAAAACACGCGCGTGTACGTGTGTTTGCGGCGATAGAAGAGGAAGAAGAAGAAGAATAAGACGAAGAAGGAGAAAAATTGAGAGAGAAGAACGCGACACTAGCGAAATAAAACGGTATCTCTCGATATCTCGCGTACTCGTGGTCGACTTGTTTCCCACCAGCGCCTCGCTGCTTCCTCCGCCTCCGGACCTTGGCCCAAGAAACCGAAGTGATTTTCACGACTCAGCCGATCGTCGGAAATCTGGTGTTGCTCCTCCGTCTGCCAGACGATCCCGGAGACGAAGCGGGTAATGATTTTTTAACGAGGATCCGATGCCGACCCCCTCTAAAACAAGGCTGGATTATCCTTGGCGATCGGCGGCGTCCCTCGACGACTGGCTTTCAGCCGATTTTTCTCCGGAAACTCTGTCTACTCCCGGTCGTCCGGCTTACCGATGTAACGGGCGCATTTTTTATTCCATTGCAGCTCTCGAGAGAGAGGAGGGGGAGGGGGTGGATGAGGGTGGAGCAGCGTCTGTATATTTTATCGCGGCTCGATCCATCGTGCCGATTTGCCCAGTTATCGCGCTCGTTTATTCACAAGGGTGGGAAGGGTAGCTTCGCGTTTTGCATAACCACGGCAACAGCGTTATAATACGCGCTCGTTCTAATTACAGCGCCGAACTTCGTCAGCTCCATGGCCCAGGGAGACTTCGTCTACTTCTTCTTCCGGGAAACCGCCGTGGAATATATCAATTGCGGCAAGGTAAGTGGCAAGCCGTGCGCGCATTGATCGCGCGCTCGATCGATCTCGCTGGCTCAGCGGCCGCTTGGCCCCCGGGTGGTCTCTCTCCAAACGAAATTCCTCGGCGACCAGCGAGTAATCGGCGAAAATTCTCTTTCCGCGCGAGAACGCGCGTCGAGTACAGGGGGGTTTTTTTTTTTTTTTTTCTTGTTCTTTCCTCGCGCGACCACGTGGTCGAATTTATCGGCGGAATTGGTAGCATCGAGCCTCTGTAATTTCGCGAGTTAATGCCTCACGCGTCGGTGCGTTCGTCCGGTAATCGAAACGTAATATCCTGGTTACTGATTTTATTTATTTACACGTATTTACGGGAATTGGCAGATAATTATTGCGTTAGTAATATTCGCAAATTTTGTGTATATTTCTGTAACGCGGACCTTGGATAAATTAACGCTGCAACGGTCCGGCTAGACTTCCCTTTTTTTTTACAATTGCTTGAAAGGTATACGGATATTTCTGTCAGGATTAATATCAGTTTCTGTTGAGACAGAAACAATTTTAACATAAATCTATTTATTGTTATGATTCATACAAAGGATTCATACTTTGATAAGTTAACACAGATTTTCTCTTCTCATACAATTGCTCGAAACACTCTTGTGGATATTGATTTCTGTCTAGACAGTGAGACACAATCGTTTTAGTTTGATTAATGATTTATGTAAAGATCGGTCGTTTCCCACTGTTAGAATTAAGCATACCGTTAAACCAAAAAGACAGTCTTACGTTTATTCTCTTTTCCTTTTGCAGACCGTCTACTCTCGCGTGGCGAGAGTCTGTAAATATGATCGAGGTGGTCCGCATCGATATCGTAACAGATGGACCTCGTTCCTAAAGTCTCGTCTCAATTGCTCCGTCACCGGAGACTTTCCTTTCTACTTCAATGAGATACGTAAGTACGATTAATCTCTTAGAGAACGTTTTTCTGAAACTATGTTGAAAACGACCATATTTGCGGAGTGGATAATTATTTTCAAACGATGATGAAAGAAAAGTTTTGGGTATACGTTCTGCGTGTGAAATGCACATGTACGTACATCTAGTGTCAAGAGTGCCTTTCCTTGGTTAAATGAACATCTCTGTTACTCTCTGTATAGTAAAAAATTTATATCTGTATATTTACTCTGCATAGTAAAAAATTTATAAGAATTAATACATAGCGAAGTATTAATCTTCTTGGAACGCCTAGTTTTAACAAAAATTAATTCTCCCGCCTTATGTGCAAAGTATCAAATTAAAATTACATCGAATACTGAAACCAAATATTTAAAAAAAAATATACATACGTGTTTTAACAATATCCATATACAGATTCGAGGAGAACAGTACAAGATTAACCAAGCGTTCTCCTAAGAAAATCCCAGATGATACACAGAGAGATTAAGAGACAAAATGCGCAGTACAAATACAGTAAAAAGTACCCAAACATTTGCTCTCTCGCTCGTTCAGATGAAATTGTTTCCTCGATACGACGAGGAAAAATCCGGCCTTACCCGGAACTTAAGAGGTGAAACGCGTACGTTCCGCGCGAGAGAAATCGAGGCCTCCGGAATATCTGTATTCTCTCTCTCTCTCTTTTTCTTTTTTTTTTTTTTGATCGGACATATCAGCGTCGTTGATATTAAACGGCGGCGCTCATAACGGCCGGGCGCAGCTTCGTGAAATAAATTGTCCAACAGATTCGCCGGCACGCTCGTAAACGTCGCGCGGTGCACGAGCGAGGTCGCGCGGACAAAAGAGCCCCGGGGAATTACAGCGCGCTATATTTGCAGAATCAACGACGGAACTGATATCGGGCCAGTACGGCAATAAGTCGGCGCAGCTGATTTACGGCACATTCACCACCCCGGTGAACAGCATCAGCGGCTCGGCCGTGTGCGCCTTCTCCTTGCAGGACATCACCGACACGTTCAAGGGCAACTTCAAGGAACAGAGCGCCATCAACTCGAACTGGCTGCCGGTGCAGAGCACCAAGGTGCCGGACCCGAGGCCTGGCCAGTGCGTCAACGACTCTAGATCGCTGCCGGATCTCACTCTCAATTTTATCAACACGCACTCGCTGATGGACGAGCTGGTGCCGAGCTTCTTCGGCCAGCCGATCGTCATTCGCACCAGTTTCCAGTGAGCCGCCATTTTTTAATATCGTCGTAGCCGCGCGATTCGTTTCTCTTTGAAAACTAATGGAAGTGGAGACGTTGATAATTGACTGGCGAATCGTCAGGTCGTAAACGTCGAGTCGTTGGAATTCAGGATTTTTAATTGGAAAGTTTTAATTCGAAGGATTTAAATTTAGTGTAATTTAATTTGTCAAATTCTTACGGTCAGTGAGGATGACGCACTTGCGTTAACGCGTTAACGATCGGGGGTTTATTTTTAAAGACTGGTACAGTCGTTTCGCAAGGATCAATCGAACCAATCAACAGTGTGTCGATTGACATCCACGTGCGTTAGAATTTTACAACACGGCAAGAAATATACATTGGAAGCTTCTTCTGTTTCGTTTCTAAAGTTAAGACACTTTCGAGGAACCGCGCGTAGTAGTCTCCACCATGCAGAAGTTACATAGAATTGAATTTCTAAGCAGCTCTCACCAGTCGGCTGAAGAGAAACTTCGCGACTTCCAATTTTTATGTTATCTCGTAGTAAATCTCGAACCAGCTAACGATGTTCCTCGACTCTGCAGTTACAGATTCACGCAGATCGCCGTGGATCCTCAAGTGAAGACACCCGGCGGTAAGACGTACGACGTGCTGTTCATCGGCACGGACAACGGGAAGGTGATCAAGGCGGTGAATGCCGAGTCGGCGGACACCCACCTGAAGGTGAGCCCGGTGGTGATCGAGGAGATCCAGGCGTTTCCGTCTACGGTGCCAGTGCGTGGCATCAAAGTGGTGAGAGCGTCGCAAGCAGGCGATGGCCTCGAGGACGGCAGGCTGGTGGTAATCGCCGACAGCCAAGTGCAAGCACTCAGGCTGCATCGATGCTACAGCGATAGGATCCTCTCGTGCGGCGAGTGCGTGGCCCTGCAGGATCCGTACTGCGCCTGGGACAAGGTGGAGGGCAAGTGCCGAGCATTGGTCGGCCCTGCAGCCACCGACGCAGTCAGATTCCTGCAGAGCGTGGCCACTGGTCTTCACGCCTCGTGCCCGCCGAGCAAAATTCTCAACAAGGACGCGGGCAGCGTCGGCGCCATCTCCGCCAATCAGAACAAATTCCCGCAGGACTCGATGATACCGAACAAGGAGGGCCAAGGTGGGGAGATCATCAACATCATGCAGAACGAGGAACAGGATAATTCAGGTATTTGAATTTAGAATATAGGGGCGGTTTCTCGCGATTTCGTCTTTTCGATTTTTGTTGTGATTAGATTTACGTGTCGTTAGGTGATTTCCGACGAATAGTTACGAACATGGGAAAGAGGAAAATTAATTTTCTTTTGGTAGTTGACGTTTGGAACACGATAATGGACGACGATAAATTTTTTAGCAATTCGCGCTTGGAATTTAATAATTCACGAAAGTGGAAGCCTTCTTACGTGGACTCGATATGTTTCTCGAATATATTTTAATATGGAGATGTCTTTTAGTAGCAATTAGTAGCAAAAATTCTCTAGTTATTGGAGAATTTTCTCTTTCGGTAATTCGCAAACGTTTAATTTACGTATATTTTTGGAAAATTATGAAGAATCAAGCTTCCAACTACCGTCAGTACATGAAACTTTATTTCGCATGAATCCTTTCGTCGTTTCTACATATGTAAAATGTACTAGAACAAAAGAAAAGTTTTCATCTGAAAAAATTTCCACTTTAAAGGTTTCCACTTTTCTCTTTCTTTTTTTTTTCTTTTTTAACAAAAAGACATATGGGTCGTTAGACAGTCGCTCTGTCAGTTGCTCTAAAGGAAATTTTATCGTTCTTTATCAGGTCCGGAAGTATCGGCGGCCGATTCCCCACCGCCGCAGTACTCTGTGGAGACGCTGGTGATGGCCGTGGTAGCTGGCGCTTTAGCAGCACTGCTGGTCGGCTTCGTCGCGGGCTACTTGTGCGGTAGGAAATGTAGGAAAGACGAGGACGACAATCTACCGTATCCGGACACGGAGTACGAGTACTTTGAGCAGCGGCAAAACGTAAACAGGTGAGCGTTTCGTTTCGAAGATCCACTAGAGCACAAAGTTAAACCAAAGGCTCGTTCTCGTCCCTCGCTTATTTGTTAACAAGTAAATATCGACGACGAACGAGGACGAAACTTCCACCACTTGGAAGCATCGTAACGAGGAACCGTCTCTTTTCTCGACATTGCAGCAGGTTAGCACCAGAGCCGAAACTGCTGCCCCAGGAGGAAGTGACTTACGCAGAGCCGGTGCTGGTGCCGCAGCCTCCGAAGCTCCACTCGCCGAAAGGGACGATGAGAAAACCACCGCCGACGCCCACGGAAACGCTGTTCCAGTTTCCGGATGGGTACGGGTTCCGTGGCCCGAGGGACAACTTCGGCACCCTGCGATCGCACCAGGGCGACGCGTATCGGCGCAACGACGGATTCGCGACCACCCGCAGCGTGAAGAAGGTCTATCTCTGAGAAACGAGCGAGGAGGGAGGTGGCCGTCACCGGAGCTTAGGACGGCCAGCGCGCAATCGGCACAACGCGACCACAGCGGGCAGGAGTAGTCGCGCTGTGACGTCCGGGGGACAGTCGAATCGGGAGCTTGCGGGCCCGAGGGCGCTCGAATCGCCCTCGCCACCCTCGAGCGTCTCGTCCAGTTCCCCATCTCCTCCCTCCTCGTCACCCTCGCCGACCCTCGTACCGATCGCGATGAGCGGCGGCGGCTCGCCACCACCACCGACGCCGCCCTGCAGCTACATCTATCGATCATAGTCGTCGTCGTCGTCGGCGTCGGCCTCCTCGCCGCCGCCGTCGTACTCCGCTTCTTGTTACGCGACGCCAGCAGCCGGCACACCGTTCTACAGTCCGGCTGCGCGTTCCGATCCTGTATAGTGTAGAGGCGTGTGATCCGCTCACCACCGGCTTTTCCCCTCTTTTCCTTTCACTTTTGTTGCGCGTTCCTTTCCGCAGTTTTTCCCTTTTTCGTTTTTTTTTTTTTTTTTTTTCTTTTTCGTTTCCTCCCGCCTCCTTTTCTTCACTCGATCCTCGTCCTCGGTTGCCTTTCCATCGAATCGTCGGAACACGAGCCGGGAGAAACACGCGCGTCGATCGAGCGAGTTCACGCGCCCCTGGTCCCGTTTGGACAACGACGTACGTGTATTCCTCATTGGAGGAATGGACTGCTGCCATATAACCAGATAAGGTTCGGAGAGAAAGATAAACAGAAAAAAACGCCGATCCCGCCGATCGAGATATCTATCAGGCTCGATCGGTCGCAAGGCAGTTAGTTGCTGCAGCCGCCTTGGAAACGAAACCGCGTCGCCGATCTCCGCCGTTTTATCGTGCCGTGGCGTGTACTCGCGACACGACAGACCACGCGTAGTATTACGGCTTCAAGGTTACTTCTCGTGAAGTCAATTAAAAGAGACTATCGTCGGACTCGACTTGCGATTTTTCTAATGTTGTAATATTTAAACGCGAGTGATTGACAGTGCCATTATTGTTCGCGTAATACTACCGCGTGCCTAGGAACTAAAAGAGAAGGAGGGGATGCCCGGCCGCGGTGCTCGCGTTGTTCCTTTCATTTCGCCCGAGCCCTCTCGACGGCAAAAATGAGAGGCGGACGATCTCTGTGGATCTCGTCGACCGAGAGAATCAGCGCCAGAAGGAGAAACGTGTGGAGAAGGGAAACGAATACGTACACAAACATACATACATACATACATGCATGCATACATCCATCCACCGCGCGTTGGACATTTGATCACCGGGCACCGCGCCGTGCCATAAAACGCTCGATCGTTTCTCGCGTGAAATCGCGGAGATCGTCACGTCGTCTTTAGGACGCGCGTTCGTTAATCAAGCGGTGGCTCCGCTGAAGCGTCAGCTAGTTCGGCGAGATGGGGAGCGAATCCCACGGCCGATTCCTAATTTTCGTCGTACGTTTCGGAAACGCGCGTTTCACCACCTGCACATATAATACGTAATACGTAGGAGAGCAAAAACGAGGTATAGAGAGAGAGAGAGAGAGAGAGAGAGAGAGAGAGAAAGTGCGTAAAAGAAGTGTGTCTGAAAAGAGATAAATCGAGAGAACGGGACATAGAGGGAAGCAGAGGGAGAGAAGGAACGAAAGAGACGTAGGATTTGTATATATATATATGAACACACGTATATTACAAAAGAGAGGAGGACAAAGTAACATATACGAGGAGATGAGTTCAAAAGAATTCTATGAGCTGCAGATGCGGAGAAACGAGGGAAAATCAGTCCACCTAGAATCTGGGCCCGATGGTACACGTAGACGTCTATCTTAAAGTGCTTCTTATTTCAGTGTGTTTAGAAGTAACGCGTATGTGATATATACTATATGACGAGTATGTTTTTTCTAGGGATTGTGGAAACGCAGGTGAGAAAGAGATCGAGCGAAAGAAGAAAAAAGAGAGGCAGAATGACAGAAACGAAGTGACAGAATGAGAACGACTGAGAGAGAGAGAGAGAGAAAGAGAGAGAGAGAATGATGGTCGGGAGAGGTAAGACTCTTTTTGACAAATTTCAAACGATAGATGCGGCGACGAACACGACGATCCTTTGTTCACAAGAATTCACCGCGCTGCGCTTTCAACAGCTCGTTTGTCGAGCCTTCTCCGTGGAAAATTACACGATTTTCCATCGATTTCCGACACGAGGGCGGGCAGGGTTGTTTCTCACGTTCGTTACGTTCCTTCCGCTTTCTTCCTTTGCGTTCTCGTCTCGTCTCGTCTCGTCTCGTCTCGTGTCGTCGAGCTCCAGCAGCTGTCATCTGATTCTGTGAACAATCGAGCGACAGTGTCACCGCCGCTTTCGCGTTCTTTCTTTTCCTTCCCTTGTCGTTTGCTTCGTTCTCGTTCGAAACGCACACCGATTACACCCGAGTGTACACACACACACACACACACACACACACACACACACACACACACACACGGACAACGCGCGTTTGTCACACAACGTTTTCTTATTACCGTTCATCGGTCAGTTGCGATCGATCGATCGGTTTTTTCGATTGAGAGACGAAGGGCCCGCCCGACACACACATACGCATTCACGCACCCCCCCGCGAAACACATCCCCTCCCACACCCTTTCTCAAAACGGTAAGACTGACAAGATTCCCCAATCCGGGCGGACAGCCTTCATCCATTCATCGTTCTTAGGCTACAGTTAGATCGACATCGACGAGCCACGATTTCCTTTCGCCGACAAGTACAAATTTTCACCGAGCGTTTCGTACACGGAGATAATCAGTTGGCGCCGTTTCACGAGCAGGTGGCGAGCCAGTTTTTTTTTTGTGTCCCTCCCGCTTCTTTGCCTCTCTTTCAAACACCGACGCGAACGCGTTCCGTTGGCGAAGAAGACTGTCGTTTGCACGCGTTGTCCAAGAGGGGGACGGCGGAGCATCCTGCACGTGAAACGACAAGTTGACGAGAAAACGAAAAAAAAAAAAAAGAAAAAGAAGGAAAGGAGACTCGATTTACACGATGCATTGTAACACACACGTATACATATAAAATACACACGATCGCGTGCGCGTGCGTAGACGCGCGCGTGGACGCACCAGCGCGGACAGCCGCGCGTTTCGAAGCTGCCATTGTAATTTATCGACTCGAGAGAGAGAGACACACACATAGTTCTCGTCGTTGCAGATATATTTAATCGTACCTCCGGCGTAGGTAGCGTATTTTTAACATGCTTGTTTTCACACGAGGCACACGGAGAAGCGAGCGGACGGTTCTTTTATTTTCTAAGTTTGAAGACCGATCGCTAAACACAGAGGGAGACTCGCGTCGTTTTTATCCGATTAAGATTCTACTTAGTACGCCCCTTATTGGTGCGATACTTCTCGCGAATGGAAGACTCAGGCAGGATACCAAAGATATTACTTGTAACTAAATAGGGCACCGTTGTTCGTTCGCGGTGGTGATTGAACGTTCAGAGGAACGCACAAAGTAACAAAGAAAAAAAAAAAAAAAAAATGAAAAAAGGAAGAAAAAATATGAGTGAAAGAAGAACGGAGGAGTGCTTCGGGGATTGCCGGCACCTCGCACAAAATCGGACGCTCCCGTTTTGCGTTTTTTCGAAAGTGACGCGCTCGAAACATCCTCGAGCCGAACGGACGATCCCTTCTTTTCTCTTTTTTTTTTTTTTCTTTCTTCCTTTTCTTTTCTTTCGTCGGCCCCACTTTCGCCGCCTTCGACGCGCGTTGTTTGTTGAACTTTCTTCTACCAACGATCAGCGAGTCGCAACGATTCCTTCCTCTCCGTTCACTTCGTTGCAAGTGCGCTATGTGTTCATTCAGAAACGACGAAACCCAAATCGGTGCCAGAGCGTTTTCCTTTTTTTATAAAAAAAAAAGAAGAAGGAAAAAAAAAGAAAAAAAAAGGAAAAGAAAACGCTGCCACACGTTTCGCGCGAATCGTTCGCGAGTGATTCGCTCCGCTTTCTGCGGTGAGCGGCGAAAGAAGGGACCGGACGAGTTTCTCGATGATTGCGTTTTGTTGATCGGAGGGGGACACCGTAGATGTATCACGAATTCGACAGTGAAACGATCGAATCGCGCGCGACGTTTGGGAATCGAGCGTGAACGCATCGAAAGGATGCGAGGAGGGGGATCGTTTTCGCGGATATTTTTTTCTTTTTTTTTTTCATGACCGAGGAGGAGAGATAGCCAGGTGATGAAACAATAAAGAGGAAAAAATGGCAGGGATATAATTGAAGGAGAATGGAGAGAGAGAGAGAGAGAGAGAGAGTGAGAATGAGAGAAAGAAAGAAAGAAAGAAAGAAAGAGAGAGAGGGAGAGATTGAAATCAGAATTTTATGATAATCTTAAACGATATTATAATCGAACGTTGATACTTGTAATAAGAGTTAAAGAAAAAACAAAAAAAAAAAAGGGACAAAAATAAGGGAGGGAAAACGTTAACAGAGATGATTCGTGTTAAACGTGTTCAAAAAAGAAAAAAGAAAAAAAAAAAAGAGTGGAGCTCGCGCGTTCGTGTTGTTTAAGCCAATAAGGAACGGATTCCATCCAAGATACAAAAAAAGAAAAAAAGAAAAAAAGAAAAAAAAGAAAAAAAGAAACCAAAGGAAACAAAAGTGGAAGGTTTGATTCGCGGATGTCGCTTGTTGCGTGGACGAATTTTTCTGTTTTCTTTTTTCATTTCTTTTCGCCGTCGTGTTGATCGAGTTTCTTCGTTCGAGAAACGAATGGAAAAAGAAGGAGCGGAGAATTATAAAAAAAAAAAAAAAAATGAAAGAGAGAGAAAGAGCGAGCTGTAGGAAGAGGGGAATTTTGGGGGAAAAATTCGCGTCGATAATTTCACGCGTTATTTCGTTTCGATCGCTTCACTTGAATTAATCCAGCTTGACGGGTTTTCGTCTGTTTCTTTCTCCTACTTCTTTTCTTTTCTTTTTCTTTTTCACACGCATATTTCGAACGGGGAAAGCGAAAGACGAAGTGAAAGCTGAGAAACGAGAGAAAGAGGATAAAGGTGGGATTGGTGGGTGGAGATGGCGAGAGAATGCGCGTGTGCTTGATCGTGGGAGAGTTTAGCCAGTTATTACGATTATAAATTTGAGGGGAGAAACAGAAATATTAGGTAGACATATACGGGGGGGTCTTCTCGTTTAGAGAAGAGTCGCTCCGATTAGATGATCGCAGCATGTATGAGACACAAGGGTTTGACGATGAAAGCTTAGACATAAGTAGAGGATTAGCGAACGGTATATATATATATATATATATATATAAATATAAATAAATATAAATATAAATATAAATATAAATAAATATAAATATAAATAAAATATATATATATATATAGAACGCTTGAAACGTATATTAATATTATAACTTTTTATAAATATATTTTTCCGTCGAAGTCTAGCCTAGTTGGATACATACACGGTTATTAACGACTATTAATTTATCCGATCTGATTACTATATCGAGGATCTAGCGTTAATTCGAAACATTTTAGACGTCATAGTTTTACATGATAGGGCGATGTTGCACGATGTCGCAAAAGTGGCTCGGTGGGAGATTCGCGGTAGGCCGTTGCGGAGCCGGAGGAATGAGAAATGATGAAATACATTAGTACCTAACGTTATGAAAATTTAACTACTAGCGTTGAGCCATTAGCAGAGGTGGTGGGCCCGCGGGGCCGCCTCGCCGATCGTTGGTCGATCGCCCCCCGCGTGCCCCACTCTCGCGCTTTCTAATTAGTAAGTGAGAAACAAAACGAGGGAGTGCGAGAGATCGACGGACAAGCGTCGATGCGAGCTAGCGAGCGAGTGAGGACTTTGGAGAGTACGAGAGCGAAAGAGCGCCGAGAGAGCCAGAAGAAAAAAAACGAGTATGCATACACATACACACATACACACGCACGTATACATAGTCTGTGCATATACACGGATCCTTCTTCGTTTCGTTTCTATTCTTCCGTTTTACCTTTTCGTTTGTCCAAAGAGAGAGAGAAAGAAAGAGAGAGAGAGAGAGAGAGAGAGAGAGAGAGAGAGAGAGAGCGAACGAAAGAAAGAGAGCAGTGAATGTGCGTGAGAAGAGCGCGAGAGCAACGTGAGAAAAGAGGATGTGTGAGAACGAGAGCCCGGCACCAAAGATGTACCCCCCCGAGACCCCCACCCCCTCTCTTTCGAAGAAAAAGAAGAGGAAGAAAAAAATAAAAATTGCAAACGCGGCACGGGCTCTCGTTTTCTTTTCTTTTTTCTTCTTTTTCTTTCTTTTTCCTTTTTTTTCTTTCTTTTCTCCCCGCGTACCGGTACACACAAGCGAGCACTAATTACCGCTATGTAACGCTAATTAATAATTACCGAGTAACTTACCAAGTAATAATCATACTGTTAACTAAAGTAATAAACGCGATCGCGAGTACTAGAGGATTTTTAAAGGGGCGAGCAAGACGGAAAAAAAAACACTATAGTATTTATCAACGATAAAATTAACGAGAACGTAACACGTATTTTGCTTCTTCCTAATACAGTGCCGTTTACGCTATTTTTTACTGTAACTGATAGAGAGAGAGAGAGAGAGAGAGAGAGAGAGAATTCGGCCGAGAGGGTGGGGCAGCGCGGCGCAGCCTCACCCCGTTTTCAACAAATCGTTCGCGAGATCGTGCGCGAGATCAAGGTCAAGTGCGAAAGATTGGCCAGGGTGAAAGGGGAAACGGGTCGAGTTTCTGTTTCTGGCCGGCCGTTGTATAAAAGCGCGAATTGTATTTAGTAAAGCGGGCACGTGACTCTGGACTGTCTCCCACCGAAACGTACGAATCGTTTCCATACCTCGGAACGCAAAACGAACGCGCCGAGCTATCTCCCGCGTGTCACCGCGAGATTTTTTTCTTTCTTTTCTGCCCCCCTTCGCGAAGATCGTCGAATCGAACGCGAGTGTCAGATGCTTCAACAAAGGAGATTTTCGATTTCTCTCCAGACTATCCAACGTCTTGCAAGAGATTCCATCTCGACGCTCTTGTCCTCGCGTCGCTTCGGCCGATCGGCCGCGTGTTTCTTCACCACCGATCGCCAAAAAAAACTCTCGCGAAAGTTTCTGCCGACAAACCTGCGTGCAATCGCGCGTCCACTGTCAATTACAACGGGATCGAATTCCGCATAATTTCCAGTCGTTCGCCCATCAGTATGTTTTCGGAGCTCCTCCGCCCCTCTGCCCCTCGAGTTTTCTCGACCACTTGCCCAAAGGAAACGAAAAAAAGAGAAACGGATCTACGAATCAAAGGCAGGCAGGCAGTCCAAAGTGGCAGAAACTCTCGCGCGAGAGTTTTTTTTTTTTTTTGTTTTGCTTCATTTTCGAAAAATGTCGGACGCGTGTTCGATTGTAGGCCAGAGTCACGATCTTTTATATTGGGAGGATAAAATCGTTCGGGGAAGGGGGCCTTTGACTCGATCGTGGCACGCGCGGTCGCGTGTCTCGCAGTATGTAATTTATCAGTGAGAAACACCGATTCGAAAACCGATCGGCGAGAGCGGGAGAGAATGTGGAACGCGAGTGAATGGGCGAGTCCTGTGCGAAATGACGTGTAGAGAGAAAGTGAGAGAAAAAATGAGAGAGAGAGAGAGAGAGAGAGAGAGAGAAAGAGAGGGTGAGTGGGGAAGGTACACGAGAGGTGTTGATGATTTTTCGGCGCAACGTTTCGATGGCGCGGGGAAATTCCATTTGTTCACGCGACTACCCCCGGCATGGGTTCCGATTCGTGGAACCGTTCGCGGGCAGCCGGACCGATTTTAAAAGAGGAAAAAGAGAGAGAGAGAGAGAGAGAGAGAGAGAGAGAGAGAGAGAAAGGAAAATGAGTACAGTACCGAGGGAATGAATAATAATTAATAATAATATTAATAATACTAATAATAACGATATTGCATTAATACCGAAGGTATATTATTGCCGATAATTATATTGTAACGATACGAGAATGATATTATATAATACTCTTTATAAACGCAGGAGATGATTATGTAACGCGGTGAAGTACTGAGGATTGTAGAGAGCGAACTCGTGAATGAAAGAGAAGAAAAAAAACAGAGAGAGAGAGAGAATGAAACTGAGTGACTGCGAGACTGAAAAAGAGAGAGAGAGAGATAGAGGAAGAGAGGAACGGAGGAAACAAAAAAAAAAAAAAAAAAAAAAAAAAAAAAAAAAAAAAAAAAAAAAAAACGAGCGATAAGTAGTCTTTTTCGCAGTAGGCTGACGGTAGAGACACGGCACGTCTAATATTAACGAACAAAAAAGAAAAATGAAAAAAAAAATAAACTTAAAAAAAGTAAAGTAAAAAAATATCATAACGCGAAAAAAGGTACAGTAGTGATTTACTATCGGCTGACACGTAGTGTGAATGCTGAACATAGGAGAAGCATGCTGGCAACGAGTGCTTTTTGTGGATTCCGAGCGCGATGAGAGTGAGTCCGGGAAGGAGAGAGAGAGAGAGAGAGAAAGAGAGAGACGGCTCGGCTCGCCCTCGCGATTCTTCCTTCCAAGGATGAACGACGACCGGAGAAACTGATGAAGCAATTAACGAAAAAAAATGTCGTCGACGAAATCGTTGATCTTAGCCTCGTCGTTGTGGCGACGCGCGATCGATGACAACGGATGTCGCGAGTTGATGTTGATACTCGCTTTCTTGGAAACGGAAAAGTCTCGCGAGAGATGTCGAAAGATGGATAAAGTCGCGAGGCGAAAGGGGGGAAGGGGAGGATTCGTTTCCATTACCGTATTGCGTCTGTTATGCCTGACATAGTTCGCTATTAAGGGAAAAGAGGAGACGAGGCATTCACGAGCCGGAGGAAGCTAGCTGCGGCGACGAATCCTCTCGAACGTGGGATGGGAGTTGGCCGAACGCGTAAAAGAAACGAAAAGAACGGCGAACAAGGGAGAGGGTGGGAGAGGGTGCGAAGGGCGAGCCGAGGCGGAAGATCGAGCAGGAGGAGTGCGAAGAAGGAGCGAGAGAAAAACGACAGGTTGCGCGTTGAGACGGAGAGAAAGCGAGAGAGCAAGTGTGAGAGAGTGAGAGAGAGAGAGAGAGAGAGTGAGAGGGTTGGCGAGCCAGGGAGAGAAAATGAAGAGGAGCGATTGTAGATTCGGAAAGTCACTTAGCCAGCAGACTGCTGTTCATAGTGCCCTGTTATAGTGGGTTCCCTAGGCAGAGCGGCAGAGACACGAATTAAAAAGCGAAAACACGTGAGAAGCGAACAGAGAAGGTTTGGGAGAGAGAGAGAGAGAAGGTTTGGGAGAGACGAAAAGGATGAGAATCGTGCTGCTGAGAGAAAGAGCGCGTGAAACGGGTGGAACGAGTTGAATCGGGAATCGGATGACGAAGTGCGCGTGGCGGAATACGCGAACGCGAGTGTGTTCTTTTTTGTTCTTTTATTTTCTACTTGGTACGATTCGTCTTTCTTTCTCAATGATCGAGCGACAAGATTTCGATCGAACGAGAGGAGATGTTTACAATTGTGACAACGACTATCTAGATTAATCGTGGCGAAGACATCGTGCGGCGATCGATACGCACTCCTTCCTCGAGGGTCAATATTTCCTCATTTTTTGCAGTCGTGCTTCGGGAAGATTGCTCGCGGTGTTCGACGCTCGAAAGCAACGACGTACGAAACGAGGGGACGAAATTTTTTCGTAATCGAGCCAGCGCGCGATGGCCACTGTCAACTTGAACGTTTTGCGAGCGTAATTAAAAGGACAGGCTCGATTGCATCGCTGAATGCATCATCGAACGTTTTCTGTAATATTTGCAGTTTGCAGTGTCGAGCTTTAAAATTTTCTACAGATGCACAAGTATCCTAGGCAATCGACAGAATTCGAGAATTGTACAGCGTATCGTTGTTTTCGAGGATCGAACCATGTCGCGACGAGTGTACCACTGTTCGCGAATCGATCGCGACCGAGGAAGGCAGTATGGCTCGAATCGTCAACGGAAAGCATTCGACGACAAATCTGGGTTTCTGAGGAAAGGAAATCGGTTAAGGCTTGGTTATAAGCGAGGTACTCCGCTCTCTGCCCACGGGACCCTGATCTATTTTTCAGAATACGCTATTGTGATTATTACTATATGATAACATTTAAAAGAAACAAAAAAAAAAAAAAAAAAAAAAAAAAATACCACTAAAATCACAAAAAACACCTTGTACTATTGTTTATTATACGATTCTGACGATGATTATTTATAATGTTAATAATCTATATTAACGATAATTACCGCATTATACCATTATTATATTTAGTACTATTTAGAGAGTGAGGCTGCTACTATATTAATGAATTAAGTACTAAGTAACGGATTAAGTAATTCATTAGACTTTATATATAAATATATAAATATTACTAAACATACTCTTCGCGTCAAAACTGCGTTTATCGGTTTTCTCTTCGTATACACGTTGATTTCCTATACATATACGAAATATATATATAAATATATAAATATAAATATACATAAAGTATTGAATAATCACAGTACGACTGCCTCTGACTCGATTTTTCATTTCGTTTTCGGGCGCTTGTTCAGTCGGCGTTACGAACGTTCTTTCGTTTCACCCATTTACATTCGACGACTACGTTATTTTATATATCGTAATAGACATAGACTGTACCACGAAATATTAAGTAAAAATAAATTTGATTAGGTAATAACTGCGTTGTTCCTTTCTTCCGTGTCAACCTGAATTTCACCCAAAATTCACGCCATTGATCCTTCGATGCCAAGCTCAACGATGTAATCGTCGTTGACTAACCGGTGAAAAATCCCGAGAAGAAGGATCGATCTCAAAAAATTCTATCCAGATTTTGAACGAGATCATCCTGTACGAGTTATTCTCATCGAAATGAATAAACGTGCAAGAACGATTATAAAAATTAGAAAATTACTTTCGAGTTGTTAATAAAAAGTTGGATTGATCCAATTTTTTGAATCACGGTCTTAAACAGTCGATCAAAATTTCGTAGAAATTTCCGTTAGTGACTCGATCGTTACAAATGATTGATTAAAACTGTTAAATGGTACTTGGAAATGTTGTAGAAGAGAATCGATTGTTTAATAGTCACAGATAAATTATTAGAAACATTATGTAACGTTGAAACAATTAAAATATTCAGAAATATTATTTGAAAATTCACTTTTAAATTTTAATTCGATTTCCATGAACGTGACGCAAGTTCAATTAGTAATGAGTAATTTAATTAGTAATTAGTAATAATTAACCTTATCACAGACGAGGTATATACCTCGTTTAATTAATAAATCATGGAATTATCATTCATCGAAACACAGTGGTTCTCGATCGCTTAATATATTCTTTCCCCGATTCTACAAACAATTGTTATCATTTTGTTCATTTAGGGTTAAATCACTTGCTGTTAAAGTTCTTCGGATTCTACAGGACATGCAGCAGAATGAAATAAATCGACGCGTTGCGTTTCCATTTTTATTTTTTTCTTTCCTTTTCTTCTGTTTTTTTTTTTGTCCACCTTTATTTAATTCGTAGCATATACTATTTCAAAGATTCATAAAGTACGATGTAGATAAAAAAGTACAAATATTTACAAAATATTGTAAAAAAGAAATCGATTACAAAACGCCTAGGGATATGAAACGTTGTGTAAAAATCGGATCTTGAGTTTCGCTGTTCGCTAACGCTTCTCTCTCTCTCTCTTTCTCTCTTTTTTTCTCTCTCTCTCTCTCTCTCTCTCTCTCACCATGTATGACTAGACATTAGACGTAAATAGGTCGCTCCGTTTAAAAAATCACCGGCGCAGCGTTTTCCTCTTTCGTATTCGGCTGACGTCGCCGACCTGTCCTCGTCTTGCCGCAAGAAATTGCTCCAAAATTGCGCGCGCCAAGCAAACGCAATTTATTCTCGGTGAGCTCGGACGATCGTTGTTGGAAAGAATTGGCAGAGCGAAATTGATCGTGAAATTGCGAATCTTCGTTCTTCTGGATTCGGCGAGAGACAAGCCGACGGGCTCGACGTGATCGCAGCCCCGGGGAAAAATTCGGTCAGCGAATTGATATGAGCATAGTTAGATCCGTGAGACAAACTCGACTAATTGGCCTTGCAACGATTACGAACCGCCAGCCAGGTTGCTGCAAGGTATGTTCCTAACGTACTTTATTATGTTACAAGAATATTTCTTGGCGTATACTGCGAACACTTAGGAAGCATTTGAGAATTCAGGCCGGACCCTTGCGAGCACGTTCGCGATACCAATCTCTCGATCTGTGTCTGGACCATCGAAATCAAAGAGATCCTTCTCTTTTTTTGCGAAACAATCTATAGACCACGAATTTTCGCATGTCTGCAACGGATTTTGAAGTGTTGTGAGATAACAGTTGCAGACTTATTTTCAATTAAATCCTTTTAGCATTCAAAACCACTAAACTTTCTTTGCGGATGTATTTAATTCTCCCAGTAATGTAATATGTCTAATTGTAAAATTTACAATAGACAACTCTATAGTACAACTGTTTGAGGATTGACGTTTGCATAATAATTCGCAAGTGATCGAATAATGTTAGACAATTTTTAAACGAGGTTCCACGTTCTTTAATCCTGCGTTCGAAACATCGACAAATGTCGACAAATGTCGTTTCTTTCCTTCCCTTTTACGAGGTTCCCTTTTCACCAGTGTGATGCAATCATCAATGATATATAAAATAAAAGAAACATCGTTCAACAGTGGATGACTGTTATCCCAATCGCTCCGCCATTAATTTGCTTTTTATTTAATTCTGGAAACCTCGAGTAGCAATCGCAACAGAGTTGAAAAATCTCGCGATTGGGATCTCGAAACGTGCTCGCAAGTTGGTAGTTTGCGTAGGCACGCGGAGTAGGTTTGCCCTTCCCGCACGATACCTTCGTTGCGACGAGGGGTGCATTAAAATTAGGGAATGGTCGTATCCGCTATGATTATGAGAACGTTTAACGTTACAGAGATTACTCATTGGCAGTGTGTTTATCTTACTGTCTCGTACATCTAGATGCGTATATGATACATTATATATTTTACGTTGCGTATACGTATGCAGAGCCGAGGAATTACTTTGAATACTGATCGAGCCGCCTTCCCTCTCCCTATTCTCTCTCTCTCTCTCTCTCTCTCTCTCTCTCTCACGTTTCAGCCAGCATCGTTGATACGAGATATAGTATCTCGGAAGAAAAGAACTCGATAACGAGCAACCGGAGAGACTGTTACTACTGTGGCACCTCCAGGTCCGACGATGTTTCGACTGCGACGAGTCAACAGCTCTGTCAACGCATATACGCGGTTCTTTTGCGGTCGTGGTGGCGTACCTAATCGCGATCGTGTCGAACATTCATCCTGAAATTGCAACCGTGATCCCTCTGTTATCCAGCACGGCTAAACACTTGTTCGCCGTTCTTTGTACCCTTCGAGTCGTTCGTTCCTCGGCGAACGCGACGAGTACGAGCTTCGAAGGAACGAGAACGAAATTGAAATTATCGCGGCGAACAAAAATTGGCGAAAAAGGTGAGACGAACCGGCTTCGTTGTACGGATTTCGTGAATGTGATCAAACGCGGTGTGTTTTATTCGCAATTCCTTTCGATCGCTTTGCACTGTGTCGGATTCCACTTTTCAGCGTTGCGTTTTAGAATTCCAATTGAAGGAATGAATATGATACATCTTTTGTTTAATATTAGCGAGAAATAATATAGTCGGTGTAGTAAAAATATTTGTTTCTCGATATTAGAGACTGAAACGAATTAATATTAAAACTTCATCGTCAAATTGCGTCTTCCCGTTTCTTTGAGTCTATCATTCTCTGAAAATCTCGAGAAATTAAAGTATTTATGACGAATTATCGCCTGGTTCTCAATGGATCAACCTACTTTTCCCCCGCAGAAATGAAACTACAAATTTAAACATGATTAAGAAGCCTTTACGCGAACGAAAGAAACGAAACAATGAGAACGATCCCTCGGAAGTGTGCATCCATGAGAAATGAAAACTCGAATCTCGCGATTGTACTTAACGAACGAACTTACGCTTACACCCACGGTATATACAAGGCCGTTTGCTTTATCTTCCTCGAGTCGACATCGAGCAATCGCTCCTGACTTTCTATCTCTTTCTCCCTCTCTCTCTATCTCTCTTTTTTCTTATCATTTCGCGCGTACACGAAGCGATTCGTGCGCGATTCGAGTCACACACGTGTGTAACCTTTGTCGTCTGCGCTCACTCTGCGTACGCGCATGTATTCTGTGTGTGTGTGTGTGTGTGTGTGTGTGTGTGTGTGTGTGTGTGTGTGTGTGTGTGTGTGTGTGTGTCCGCGTGAGACGCAAGTGTCAGCTATAAATAATCCTTAAGCCGTAGACGGTGAATTAGGCGCGATATAAAAATCGTCGTTCGTACAATGATGGTTGATATGGTCGTGATACTTTCTTAACGATGCGCTCGCATTTGAAGAGCCCCGGCGACATCCGCCGCGACGACGATATCTAGCGTATCTTACGAATATTCGATGTGCGGTGATCGATAATACCTATATCGTTACACATGATATTGAATACTAAATATTGCGTTTAGTCGTATAATATGATAGCGTGTATTGGATTCGTACGTGAATCCTTGGAGCGGATCCTTCTGTCAGAAATAAATTATATCCTTATCGACCTAATGGACGCGACAGAATACCATGACACGGGTAATCATCGGGCGGAGTTCGCGCCCCGTGTTGATCGTGTTGGATCACCGATCCGCAATAATTGACAGGCAGCGAGTTGTTACTCGCGCGCGATCGTTACACCTGCCACGGTATCTCCGATTTTAGAGCCTCGTGGCGCTGCGATCAATCTACAGACAACTGTCGACCACAATTTCACCTATTTTCGAGACCACCTCGTCGAAGGTCGGTCTCTCACGCGGGTCGTTGGCCCAGCATTGAGCTTGGAGCTCCTGCAGGGCAGGCGGCGCGGCCTTGTGCGGCTTCCACGCGAGCGTCTGAGCCTTCAGCGCGGACAGCACGGAATCGTCGTTCATCTTGTTGAACGGCAGCTCACCCTGATGGAACATCTCCCAGACGAGACACGAGAACGAGTAGACGTCGCTCTTGGTCGAGTACTCGTCCTCGTAGACCGCCTCGTACGGCAGCCATCTGAGAGGGATTACCTGGTTCCGATGTTTCGCGTACTCCTGTTGATACGGCTCTTTGGTCATGCACGGCAGCGAGATCTTGATGGTGAGGTTGCTGGCGATCAGACAGTTCCGGGCGGCGATGTCCTTGTGAACGAGGCGACTGTCGGCGAGATGCTTCAAGCCTTTCGCCGCCTGATTCGACAGCGAGAGGATCTGCGCGACCGACAGCTGCGGCGCACGCGGCGGCTTCGACTCGTGCGTCGGGCTCGAGTTGTTGTCCTTCCGCGAGGCGATCAGGAATTGCTTCAGGTCGCCCCAGTCGGTGTACTCGAGGATCATGTAGTCCGGTTCTTCCTCGCGGCACAGCCCGATCAGCTTCACCACGTTCTCGTGGCTCAGCTTGTGCAGAAGATCCAGGTGGCGCTTGAACTCCTGCAGAGCCGTCTCGTCCTTCGTGTTGATCAGACTCTTCACCATGACCAACGTCTCTTTCTCGCCATCGTCCACCTGATACTTGGTCGAGTAAACCTCGCCGAACTCGCCGCGACCCAGCGGTTTTAGCTCTTTCAGGTTGCTACGCGACACCGCTATTTTGTCGTAATTCGACTTGGACTTCTTCGACTGGTTGCTGCTCTGGCTCTGCGCGGTGTCGGCGCCGTCGCTCTTGTTGTGCGAGTCGCGATTCTCCTTCTTCTTGCCGGCCGACGAGTTCATCTTGCTGTTGCCGGTCTCCTTCAGCTCGGTCTGTTCCTCCTGCACCTCGCCGTTCTCCAGTTTCTCTGCGCCATTGAATTAATCGGATTATTCGCGGACGCTCTCGCGCAACGATCGAAGAGGATAGATACCTTCCGCCTGTTCTTGAAGATACTGCTGCTTTCTACGACGACGCCGGTAACGACAGTACAACATCAGACCCACCACCAGCACCATGTACGCCGCCGCCGCGCTCAGAGTGATCGTGATCGTCTTGGTCATCATCGACCCGTCGTCGCCCACTTCCAAGTCCACGTCGAATCTGTACGTGTCACCGGCTGCAAACAGACCGCGCGTCGTCTTTGCGTAATCTCTTGGCGGATTACAAGACTGAATACCGTAAGCGTAAGGGAACAAAGCGGCGAAGAACCACTTACCTCTCACGTTCAACTGAACCTCCTCCCTCTTCAAGCCTCCGCTGTTACCCGCTGTGCATCCGTATTTCCCTTCGTCGCTCATGTACACTTCCTTTATGTACAAACTGCCGTTGCCAAGCACCTCGAAGCGAGAATTATTCAGATTGTTCATCCGTGAGTCCCTGTCCCATTGAATGGTCGGTTTAGGATCACCCTCGGCCGCACAGTGCAGCATTACCGGGTAACCCTCGATCGCCTCTGTTGGGTTCTGCGGCTGAATGGTGAATTTCGGCGCGACTGTAACGAGCAACAGGCACGATTTTTGTCTATCGATGTTGAAATATTTCCGACAAAGGAACTGCTCTCTGCTTCTGGGAATATTTTGTCCATAACAAAGCGACTCAAGCGACTGGACGTGACATTGGAAACAACATTTGCAACGATATGTTGTACAATAGGTACGTGTCAGTTCAAACAAATTGTTTTCACCGAAGCAATCTTAAGGAATCTTTCATCGAATCATTTCCAGCAAGCATCAGAGATAGATGTATACTAGAATATATTTTATTCGTAATTGCTTGCTGGACACTTTTCAATTTCAAAACGTTCCACGACTTGTCCACGAACGACGAAGTTGCAGAATAAAGGAACGTAGGTAAAAAGCGGATCGAAAAGAAACGTGGCTTCACGATTGCTTCAATGAGAACGGCATACGCTCAACTACTCAAAGAGTTTGTCCAAACTGAAATTGCCTGGAGAAACTACGAGAGAAACGCGATCCAACCCGTTGGACAGTCGCGCGAGAGATCACACTCACTGACTACGTCGATGCTGATCGTGTGGTTGATCGATCCCTGCGCGTTGCTGGCTATACACGTGTAGCGACCCTTGTCCTCCTCGAGGACTCCATTGAAGTGGAGAGTTCCATTGATATCTTGCACGTGCTTCGGGAATTCCTCGCCTGCCCCCTCCTTCATCCACTTCACCGTCGGATTAGTGGCACCCTGAGACTTGCACGGCACTTTGGCCGTCGAGCCGAGCTCCAGCCGCTTGTCCACCGGCTGCGGGGAGAACTTGAGCTTCTCCTCGACCGTCAGGCTGGCTCGCTCCGAAAATATCGGCGGGAAGCCTTTCGTGAGTATCTCGCACATGTAGCTGCCCTTGTCGGACAGGTCGGCGCTCTTCAAGTGCAGGGTCACGTTGCCGTAGTGATCGGTTACTCGATGTCTCGTCGGGCCGCCGCTCTCTTTCAGCGGCTCCCCGTCTTTCAGCCAGCGAACATGGCTCACCGGCGGCTCCATACCGGAGTACGAGCACGTCAGCGTCACGGAATCTCCCTCCATCACGCTGAGACTCTCCGGCGAGCTTATCAGCGTCGGTGGTGCTGAAAAGGCGCGTAAAGGAAGACGTGGCGTGAAAGGAAATGAAGAAAAAAAGAAAAGAGACATCGACGAGACGCGCTTGACGTCTGTTACGCACTGTCGAGTGATTGTTGGTGATTTGGTCGGACGAGAAAGAGTCACGTGACTAAGTTTGACATCTCGGAAATCGTCACTCGTAAATGTCGAGAAAAAATTGTAATAACTACGACCAGTCGGAAACGTTTGGAAAGTTTCTGCAAGAACAGAGAGAGGAAAAGGAATTTGTTCGTCGAATTTTATTACCAATAGATACTAATTGTATATGAAATTTTTGATCAATATTAGGAATTTTTTTAATAATTAAACAAATTATTTCAGGATTACTTTTATCAATACATTAAATCGTCCTAATATTGAGTTTGCTTTTAAAATTCAGGATTACAGAAAATGGAGCATCATTTTATTTATTTATTTTTTTTTTTAAATTTATATTCATATTAGACGAAATTTATTCTATTATTGATTTAAATTATATTCACGTTTGATTAATTGGAAGAATAATTTTATTTTCATCAATAGCAACTGCATTTTTAGGATATGTATCACCATCAGGTCAAATAGTAATTACTAATTTATTATCAGCATTACCTTATATATTGGTCAAACAACTGTTGAATGAATTTGACGTGGATTTTCAACTAATAATTCAACTTTAAATAGCACTTTATTTTCTAGTAGTAGTCGTTAAATCAAAATTATTATCAAATTTATGCTTGCATCAGAAACTTACGCATGTGTATTATTCTTAAATACCTATACTCATTTATACAATCTGTTCTAGAACGAACCGTTCTAAAATCAAAAATTTTCACTATCGACGACATTTGAGTACTAAAAATGAAAAGTGCTCTAAAACTTTTGAGCAGAATTATATATCTTTTTGAAGCTGAATAGCAGACCTGGTTGACAGATGTGTAAGAGATCCAGGCACAGTGAAACGTAAATAGCGTACACTTACTCGAAATCACTACTTGGGCGAATATATCGGTCTCTCCAGCCATATTCTCAGCGACGCAGGTGTAATTACCATCGTCCTCGCCTATACGAGCCTTCGCGACGATGAGCGTGTTATCCTGAACGCGAACAGGCCCAGAGTCACTGATAATGTGTCCCTTGGGATCTTTCCAGTAGACTTTCGGAGGTGGCAGACCGGAAGGTTCCAAACAGCTGACTTGCAGCTCCTGTTCTTCACCGACAACCGCCACTTGGTTCGGTAACAACGGCTCGAACGAAGCAGCAGAGAGGTTCATCAAATCTGAAACACACGTCCTCGCGTCAGGAACTTGCGTTCAGACACTTGCACCATCTCGTTGGATTTCCCACGAGCGTTAGACACCGAAACAATCAATATTGTCAATAATGTAATATTGTATTAATACATTGTGTCTTGTGCAACTATAATTCATTTTTTTTTAAATGAATTCTCAATTTTATTCTCGTCAAAATAGATCGAATGCCCTGTATCAAACAATAAATTCTAACAAAATCACTCAAAAATGCCGCAGATTTAGATCTCGAAATAATTGCACCTTGTTGGCAAGTTCTTTTGTACTTTATATCAACAGATCATAGCCTCATTTAAGTAAGTAACATCCTTATTTATTACAAAACTCTGTACCTTCGACGCCCATCTTTTTTTTTTTTTTTTCTCTCTAGCTTCGCGTGAAATTTTTATTTTCTACTTGAACAAGATTTAAACATTTGACTGAGATATCACTAGCGCATTAAATTAAAACTGCGGCGAGTGCCTCGGAATTTTTTCAGATTTTCTCAAACAATGAAAGAGCGTGAAAGGAAAATATCGCTTACAGGCTATCTGAAGCTCGATCGTGTAAGTGATGGTGCTGTCGCCACGATCTCCGTGGCACGAGTAGAATCCTTGGTCCCTGTGCTCGGCAGAGCGTATCACCAGAGTGCCGTTCTCGAGGATAGTCCTCTCGTCGTCGGTCTCCAACGGCCCGATATCCTTGAAGAACCACTGGACAGAATCGGCGTCCTCGAACGCGCAGTGAAGCACCGCCGGTTCACCGCGTTTCGCGATCAAGTTCCTAGGCACGATCTTTATCGTTGCGGTATCGTTACCAGAGACAACCAACGGAAAGCTTTCCGTTCTGGGTGACGATCCAGCCTCGTTCTTCGCCAAACAGCTGTACATTCCGCTGTCCTCGGGCATAGCTCGATGCACATGAAGCTTCTTCTTCTTGATCTCGATCCGATCGCTCCTCACCACCGGCTCGCGGTTTCTGGAAACCGCGTGCAAGATTAGAAGAGTAGGCTAGTTGAAGAATTCTGAAGATGCGTCCAACTTTTGTCAACCCCTTGCGCTGGTAGCTGATTCGCGGACCATAACGAGTGACCAAACCGTATACAATAATTCGTCGATTTCTTTTTGAACTCGTCGATATCACCACAGATAGAAATTATTGAGAAGTAATAAATTTATTACTTGTTTATATTTGCTAGATTATATTTAAATATATTTAAGACTGAGAAAATGTTGCAATTTTTGGGCAAAATATTCTCGACGTGCATGGCACTTTAATCCAGCGCAAGAGGTTAATACTTCCGATGTTATAATATTGAAAGAGATTGTCGTTCTTGTGATGGAGTTCTTTAATGTATCAAAGTTGTATTTGTTGTAATCAACAGAAAAAATTTATTTATATTACACAAAAGTATAATGAACATATTACATCAAGTTTAGATGGATTGATTTTATATATATGTAACTTATATATAACTTTTGTCAATCCTTTGCGCTGGCAATTGGTTCGCGGACCATAACGAGTGATCAAACCGTATATAATTCGTCGATTTCTTTTTGAACTCGTCAGTACGTCGATATCACCACAGATAGAAATTATTGAGAAATAATAAATTTATTACTTGTTTTGCCTGGGTTATATTTAAGACTGAGAAAATATTGTAATTTTGGGGCAAAATATTCTCGACGTGCATGGCACTTTAACCCAGCGCAAGAGGTTAATACTTTCGATGTTATAATATTGAAAGAGATTGTCGTTCTTATGATGGAGTTCTTTAATGTATCAAAGTTGTATTTGTTGTAATTTAGATGGATTGATTTTATATATTTTAGATAATTAATAATACTTGTTCATCGTACGAACATTTCTGCGATTTTAAATTTCGTCGTTATGCAAACATTTTTAAAAACTGTCTCTCTCCTAACTGAAATAATTGTTGTAATACATTAAAAAGCAATGAATCCTGTGAAACTGTTGTAAATAATCTTTTGGGCAATATTCGAATATTGATAAAATATATGAAAAAAATATATTCGAATATTAGTAAAAGTTATTAATATAAAAACTAGAAATAGTAACAAAAACAAATATCCGTTTAGGCTCCAGTTTTTTTAATTAAACATATTTCATGCAATTATAAAATTGCACGAAGATCAGCAGTCTTAATAATCAATAAAAGTCACTCGAAGAAGTCATCTTCTAAATCTTTCTGTTGGTGGTCAACGACTGCTGATCTTTAGGAATAAACTCAGGGGTGTCGGCCACTTATTTTGACTGTTTCCTATTTTTTCTGTTGTTCCGCTGTGTTCCACTCCACGTGCTCACTCGCATTTCTTCTTCTTCCGAGCAAACAACTTGTAAAGGACGTAAAGTCTCTCAATAAATATATATTTATCTCACCGTTTACTGGATACGTGTGTTTTTCTCCTAAACTAAATTCCATCGCTTTCAAACCACGGTTAGAGTAGGTGTGTCGCTGCGTGATACACACGTTTGTTATTATAAAATCGCGGATGGCATCATCTACCGCAGCGATGGATTTTTCATCGATATAGACGGTTTCTCTCTCTCTCTCCCTCTCTCTCTCTTTCTTTTCTGCGTGCGCGAGCGCGTGCACGGTTGGAGCACGAGTCTCGGCGCGACGTCGACGAGAGGAGGGTTGTTATAAACTCGCGAGGGCGAGTCGAAAGGTGAAAAGCGTAGTAGTAGGCTAGCGAGGGAACCGAGAGGGTAAAGGAAAATGTCGCTTGATAATTCAAGGGTAGTTCCGTAAACGACGGGTGTCAGTTACGGGCGACGCGAGATTGAAATTAGTCGAGAGAAAGAAAGAGAGAGAGAGAAGCTCACAGCAGGGTTGACGATTCGCCGTCAGGGGGGGCCGTGGCTTTTCCCAGGAATTATCGGGCCCGGGGTTATTTCACGCACGCACACACGCAGAAGGTAAATAACAGCGAGTTATGTAACGAACCTGAACCACTCGTACTTCATGTCTCCGGAGCCGTCGACGTGACATCGAAGTTCAATCTCGCCTCCCACGCGGATCGCCGAGGGTAGCTTCGGTTGCTGCAGCTGCACGCTCGCCTCGCTGATCCCTGAAACAGAAATTTCCGCGGATCGATTAGAGAGAGACCCGCGTCACGGTCTTACGAATAATTTAACGACCTCCGACGTCGGCCGTTTTCCTTTGGGTACCCATGCAAATTTCATTCGATATCGGTAAATACTTTTAAGGGGTGAATTCCGCTGTTGGCTGCTCGCGGCCACCGTTCCCTTCGTTTCGTATCGACGTTCTCCCCTCTCCCCCCCCCCTCCCTCTCTTCCTCGACCCTCTCGCGGGGTACAAAGGACGACGTAGATACGACGCGGGACTGACTCTCAACGAGAGCAATAAACAGCGACGGACAATTGGGATTAACTCAGGCACGAAATTCAGACCGGTGGTTAGTAAGAAGAAGGTATTTTTTTTTTTTTTTTTTGGTTACACTATATTCTATCGGGCCCTTTGAATGCTTAAAATTACCAAAAGTCTAAAAATACCGAACGAATTATTTTATTACTGATTAAAGGAATATTCAGTACTCGAGGGATTAAAACGATGTGATCGCTCTGTCGACGTAAAAAAAAAAAAAAAATACTTAAATAATAAATATATTTGCCTTGCAACAGATGACTATAATAAATAAATTCATATTATTCCTCTTTCTAATTGCTTTTGTCAAAAGCCTCATGGTAACAGTCTCTTCGATTGCCAGACATTGTTCAATTCAGGTGTGTGCCTGACATTTTTCGGAAGCACGATTCGCGGACAGGGTATAAAAGCGGCGAACAGCCAGTTGGTGGATCGAGGAGAATTATTTTCAAGAGCAAGGTCGTTTGCGGACGACAAAAGGCAAAGAACGAAGAAAGAGAGAGAGACGTCGGTCGCCCCTTTCCTCGGAAAAAAAAAAAAGAAAAAAAAAAGAAATCTCGTGCAACGAGAAAGGCGGCCTCTCCTCGATGGCGAGCGGTGGCGATAGTGGTGGTTCATGAATCCTTAAAACGCGAGTGAAGTTATTTGCCGACGTCTTTCAACAAAGTCTGGGTAAATTAAGAAAAAAGGAGGAGAAGAAAGGCCCGGAGCGTTTGTTCCGCGCAAACCAGAGGACATCGCCGAAAGTCGATGAAAGAAGAGAACTCCTTTCTTCGTCCGCCCCTTCTTTTTTCCTCGAGGATCGCGGCCTCTTTCTGACCGTCTTGGTCGTCTTGGTCGTCGTTGTCTGGGACGGGTCCTGTCGCGGATGCAGGACGAGTCGAACGCAAGGACGAGCAAAAAGAAAGGCAAGGTCGGGAGAATGAAGTAAGAAGAGGAAAAACAACGGCGCGAGGAAGGTGGGGGAGGAGGAGGAGGAGGAGGAGGAGAGACGGATGAGTTCGACGGGGACGTTTTATTTGATTCGATTAAATCCGTGGGTTCGGCGCGGTGACTTGGCCGATAGGTTGCACGCTCGTTCGTAGACGGTCGTTCTCGTGTCTTCCACCCTCTTTGGTGCAAAAAGGACCAAGAACGGAATCGACCTGACATTCCCAGAGAGAGCAACCTCCCCTCCCTTTTGCTTCTTCTCCTTTCCTCTTTTCCTCCCGCGGCGTTTGCCCGCCGTCCTCTCATTCGGCTTTCCGTTCACCGTCGGCAATTGCTTTCCCTTCCATTGTCCTACGGCTGCTCTTTTCCCCGGTTCTGGAATTCCCCGCCCGGTCCCGTGCACGCGCGCTTTCCACCGCGGTCTCGTTTCTTCTCGTCGACGAGATCGAACCGGCGACCGGCAATCGAACCGGGCTCGTTCTCGTATTCCCGACCACGTTCCCATTCTACCGACTGGTTTCGTCCGGCAGCCAGTCCTCTCCCACCGGTTATTTCGCGCGATTTATGCCACGCACGCGTCACCCATCGATGATCGTAGCGGTGGGGACCGGTTTTGAAATATTCTCGATAAACGGGGGAAAAATGGCGAATATGGTTGACAAACTGGCTGTCCGATACGTTCACCGAACAGAAAACGCATCAATTCTCAAACGGAATTATTTACAGAAACTTATATATACTGCAATCATCATGTTAATTATTCATTCGTCATTTAACTATCATCTTCGTTATTTGATATTTAGACATTAGTAATTATATATTTTGTTGCATTGATAATATTTTTATATAAACTACTAAAATTAATTACGGAGTTATTATTTATTTGTAGTATTTGTGATATTAATTTATTTATCATCATAATTACTACACATTAGTATTTAGTATCGCCCGGTTTCAATAACAGTAGTAAGAAACAAAAGAAAGAGTACGAGACAAAAGAGCATAAAGTAGTATATAGGCGACCACGTGTATATAAGAAAGAGTTTATCTGTTGGTGCAATTTAGACTCAAATAAGTATATCCGAAAATACTTAGAAAAGTAGAGAGTTATTAATTATTTATATCAACATCTTTGAATAAACTAACAGCCACGTGCTCCGCAGATTGAGACGGAAGCTTCTCAGTGCTTTTCTTTGTGCTTCGTTGTTTGTTGAGTAAATTTTTATTGGCTACACGACACACGTCGTGAGACCTGAGAGAACCTGCGTAATGCATATTAAACTTTAAAAACTTTCAAACTTTGCCAGCCTGTTTCATATGTACATGAAAATGAGACTTAAACGTGACAGGAAAAACTGCGCGAACGCCTCGTTAAAAAGTTACGACGAGAAAAAGGCCGTGGATGGAGTTTCATGACACTCGAGCGTTATTTTTTACCTTATAAACCGCTGGACATCCTGCGGTGGCCGTGGACGTGGTGAACAGATTTGTAAAGTAAAAACCGCAGACGGGCAACCTGTTAACGAAAAGGGAGGGCCAACAACGAGTTGATCCCGACGAGGAAACTCGAGACAGATATCTCGGGTAACTTACCGGACAGTTTACCGGAGGCCGTCAGAACGATAAGGCTTCCCCCGTTAATTCAACTCGTTACCCTTCCGTTCGCGATCGATCGGTTCTCCTCTGCTGCTGCTGCTGCTGCTGCTGCACGCGGCCGGCAACTCTAATTTCTAGCTTCCGCTTCCGCGATAGCCGTGGCGCGCTTAATCTTTTTAAATGGCGAACGACCATCGATCGGAGCGACGACGCGATGGTCACGCGAAGACGATAGTGTGTTTTCGAGAGCAATCGGTTAATTGCCCGGAGAGGCCGCGGTTACGCCTCTCCGTCGATCCTCTTGCTGCCCGATTATGATCGGCTGGAGTGCGCGCGCGCGGCGCACGGATACCACCACTCGTCATCGAACGACTTTGCATTACAAAATTATGCACCGCCGATCGAGGAAATCTCGAACGATAATCAAGGAGCTTAAGCTAGTCATTTAAATAAAAATCGCAGTATATTAAAGAATTAGGAATCCGCTTTCTAGCACTGCACTCTTGTTTTATACATGTTATATTTTTTTATATTATATCATATAATATTCTTTGATATTACGCGTCTTTTTTGTATTATTATACGTGTCTTTAATACTACACGTCGTTTTATATATATTATGTATATTGTTATATAATGTACGTCTTTAGTATCATATATATATAAAGTTTAGTATACTATATATTTAGTATATATATATACTATATATATTACTATATATATTATATACATATATATATATATATATATATATATATAAGTTTAACAGTAGTAACTTTAGTATCATATCTTTATATATATATATAGCATACATCCTTCAATTAAATCCAATTAGTTCTAAATTTGGCACTAATTGAACACATTTTATTATTTCGTTACACTTACAATTTCACTTTGGCAGAACTAACTTCCTTACTTGAATATATATTATTAACATTTCAAAGTATCGATTATATTTAAAAATGAAGCTTATTACACGTTGATCCAACAAAGCCAAGAAAAGTACTTCCAAACTGTATACGTGTATACTGCAATAAATAAAATCCGGGAATTTTTTACGGAAGAGAAATAGGTTCGATCTATCAGACTTCAGCTTCTACCTCGTGTGTTCTAAGATTAATTTTCCCGCGCTACTCTTTGATTCGCACGTCGATCTTCCTGTGATCGAACGTACCACGCGTCGATTCAGGGCGAAACGAAGGATAGATGAGAAAGAGTGATGATTCGCGCAACGAGTTTACGAAAAAGTAGCGGGGGTGGAGAACAAGAAGTTACCTCGCATGGATGCCTGGTTAGCCGTGAAATGGAGACGACTACTCGGTGCGCGCTCGATGCATCCCCGAGGTGGCATTATTAACAGCCGACTGGGCCCGCGCAGCCTGTCCAATCCTTTTACTTTTACCCACGACGATGCCTCCTCTGCTACTCGTCGACGGCTGCTTTTTTCTCTTTCTCTCTTTCTGTTTTTCTCGTTCGTGTTTCTTTCTTTTTTTTTTTTTTTATCGCGTCGAAGTCGAACCGAGACGCGACGCGTCAAGAGGCTAGCTTTTCTACAGTTTCTCGGGGAAACGCACGACGTCACGCGACCCTTACCGAGCTGATTACTTTGCGAATTAATCCTTCCCGCCAATGCATGCACGTTTTCCAATCCCTTCCCTCGTTTCGTGCAAGACCATGTGCACGGATTTCGTTTTAACTTCCACCGTTTAGAGAACGAGAAGTCAGTTCCGCCGCTATAAACTGGATATTAGAACGTCGTGATCTTGATCGTGAGGTACATATGTACATGTATCGTTGGATAACATCTACTTTTGAGAATCTCGGAACTGCAGCAGATTAATTTTTGTATCTGTTATTTTAGATAGTCGATCATCGGTTAATCAATCAACTAATTATTAAATATTAAATCAATTTCTTTCAACATTATGACGCAATAATAATTTCTTTCTTTCTTATTTTTGAATTATTCATCTGTTATTAGTATTCTCTTCTCTTTCATAGATATTATCTAGTGTTCGTTTTTGCATTTATCATTAGCATTTTGTCTTAGTAATCTCATCAAAATTATTGGGACGTATTCGCAACTCCCATCAAATTTAAATCTCAGTTAAATTATGACGCATGAAAATTCTTCTGTTCATCGGCCAATAACTACAGTTTCTTGCATCTAACCACTTGAAGTCATTTCGAGTATAAAATATTCCCGAGAATCTCGATTACCTCCCGATAGTCTTGAAACTAGACGCAAGACTTTATTGCACGACCAGTATCCAGTATCACTTTTCCAATATCTCGACTTGAACAGTATCATTGACATGAAATGTTCACGTTAAAGGAAAGCTCACAAAGTTCGAGTCGTCGTGCCTAAATACATTCACGATGCGGAGGCTACAGAGTGGTTCGAGATAAAACGCAAAGCAACCAGCACGAGGGAAAAAACGTCGAGAGAGAGCAGATAGCTTACTAACCGCCACCCTCTGAACGATGGTTCACAGTTGTTCGACTTCGTTTCTTCACCCCTTTTGCCCGACGATCGCGCGCAGGGCGCTGGTTCCGCGCGAGCGGATTAAAGGGCCGCGTTAAAATGCCCGCGTGCTCTCCTCTCCGGCATTGAGTCCATTAAGAAGCATTAATCTCGAGGAGTTATCCTGTGGCAGGAGGAAGATATTCGAGGACTGCCGCCCGTCGTCGTGCGCACAATGCTCGGCAATAAAGAGCGACAAAGCTCGGAAGGAAGAAGGAAAAATCCACGAAGGGATGACCGCGGCGACAGAGGAGAGAGAAAGAGAGAGAGAGAGAGAGAGAGAGAGGAAATGTCTGGGAGAGAAGATACGGTCGGTAAAAGAAGAGAACGCGAATGCAGCGGGGAGAAGGATATAAGGAGCAGCTCGTTTGTAATCGTGAAACTCACTTTACGTCTCTCTGAGGTCTCCACGAGATTTTTCTCTCTGTCGACCACTCGACTTGTTATCCCTTTCTTTATCTTTTTATCTCTTATACGTCTTTATCGCGAGAAAGTGAGATTCCTCTTTCTCTCTCTCTATCTCTCTCTCTCTGTCTTCGAAGGCTTCTCTCTCGCGGTATCACGAGGTTTTCCCCCGGTATCGTGTCTTCGAGCGGCGCTCGGAAAGCCGGTGTTTAAATGCACAAACGAAGCGAGAGATCAAAGGCACCGCCGGGAACGAGCGTGCGCGCGCCAAGCGAGAGCAGAAAGAGGAGAAAAGACGAAGAAAAGGAACGAGAAGGGAGGAGCGGCGGGAAGAAAGGCGTAGGGCAGCGGTGAAGAGACGAGAGAAAGAGACGAGCAAAAGGGAAAAGACGTTCGTGCGAGAAGGAACGGAGCGACGTTTATTATTATCGTCGCGTAGACCGAGCAGCGAGCAACCACCCCAACTGGCGTTCTCTCTGTCGCTTCCACAGCAGCACCCAGCATCCAGCCGGGATTAACTTTCGCGTAAACATCGAGGAACACGCACGCGCGCGCGCGTGGCCAGGCGACTCCTGGAGGACCGTCGACCTTGGCTCGAAGGTTGACCCTGAAATCTTCGACCGCGCGCCACTTCCTTTCTCATGGGACTCCCCCTTTCTCACGACGACAGTTCGACGAACCACGCGACAGACTTCCGGGAGACAATCGGAAAGTCCTTGGAAACCGAGGATATCCCGTGAAAGCGTGCAAGTAATTAGAAGTGTACGGGAACGGAACGAAAACTAACGAAACCAGCGCGCGTCGTGATTCGGTGTAACGCGATATTTCCTTTTTCGAGACGAGGGAGATGGTGAACGGAACGAGAACGCGTCGACAGATGGTGTAATCTTCCGCCGTTACGACACGGACCACCCAGACCGGGGCACAGTAGTTTCAGTCAGCCTGTGGCCAGACCTCGCCGAATTAGTGAAAGAGCTCCACCGATCGCAGGAGATCGCGAGCTTTTTTTGACTAACGAGACTAGCCCGTTGTAAAACGATAAATTAAATAGTAAATGATCTTTGACGGTTAATTGTATACTGCAGATTTCTTGGCTTTTTACACCAGTAAACAAATTTAAGAGATCTACAGAATCTAAATTGATGCTTGTATCAAATGTTAAAAGTTCCTTAAATACTTGTAACAAACGCGTATACATTTTTGGTACGAGTTACTGTATAATTGTTAGTTCACAACAAAACCATATACTGCACTCTAGCACTCGCATCGTTATATATATAGATTTATATGATACTTTCAACAAATACACGTATTTATCTTAGCATTACACAAATCTAGAAATCTTCTGTTACGCCGTATACTTAAGTACATAGGTGGCTCGTTAAACAACGATCGATCGCAGTACAAAGACGTAGTACAAATCTAAAAATATCCAGAGAGAGCACACACACAGTGTATTAGTGTATACGCTAGTGCATGTGTTTATCGCGGAAATTTGCAGAGGCTGGATTCGTGTTACGGGAAGTCGATTAACGATCCGATTAGCAGAGGCAACTTTCGCGCTTTGATTCTGATTTGCTTCGAAACGGAGAAGGCCGGTCGGTGTTCCTTGTTAATGGAGCGTTCGACGAGAATCGGACGAAAGCCGTTTGCACGCTCGATTTCCGTCTTGTAAAGCGCGAGCATCCAGCGTCAGGAAAGAGAGGCCTTCGTCAAAGCGAAGAGAGAAAATCGGGAGAAAAGTCGAGGGAGCAACCGACAAAAGCGATCGTTTCTCAATAGACGCGATTATTCCGATATACGTGCCAAAATTATGTGCCACGACCGTCGAAAATTGCTTGGTCAAGGCCAATTTTGCAGCAACTTTGTTTTATTAAATGTCTACTGTTTAATAAAACTTTGTTTTATTAAATGTCTCTAATAATTTAACATGACAATGTGAGAAACGACAAGTATCGAGATTTTTAGAAAAGTTTCTCCTTTATCTTTAGACGACAAGAGTGGATTCGTATATTCAGTCACAAATTGTCGGTGAATCTTGAATTCATACAATTTTACGAAAAAGATCGTACAAAGGGATCGTTGAAAATTATTTTAGTCTTTGAAAAAAGAAGCATTTGAATTTATAGAACTCTTCGAAAGGAAGAAAGTATCTTTCTCAATCGATTTCAAATTTAGTTTTTTTTTTTTTAATATTGACATTACGAAACAAGGATACAAGGATTTATTGAATGTTTCCTTGTTGTTACGTCCGTTTTATCATTTTTTATCAATCCTTTTCCTATTTTCTAACGAGTTTCTTCTATTTTCCAAAGTTTATGATTTTGCCCAAAATGTAACAAGAAGAAGCGTGACCAAAATTATACCTACTTTACGACTATCTATCCACTTACAACTGCGACGTAAAGTTCTCGTTATCGTTTCTTTGTGGAGAGTGGTTGGCTCGAAGATACTCGGCTCACGCGATCGACGATTTCCTCGAAAATCGTTTCGAGGGAGAGGCGAGGATAGAACGTTTTTCGCGGATCCACTGTTTTCATTGGAAAAGCGAACGTATCGACGCCAGAACAATGGTTTACCAGTTGGAGGGTTGAAACGGGGCCCGAGGCGTTTGAAGAACAGACGCGGAAACAAATGGCAGAAGTGGCTTTCCTTCGACAAGGGAAAAAAGGGGGGAAATTCGTAAAGCGATCGACGATACTGAACTGCGCGCGAAATCGACGAAATAATGATTTTTCTCAGTATGAGAAACAGGCAGCTCTTCTCTTTTATATATCGGTTAATTCAATTCATTATTTAACGAGTACGAGAACTCTTTCACGATACGTAACAAATCAATTGTATAGATTAAGCTTTCAAGGACAACGTTTATAAATCCGCGATGTTTGCCAAAAGTTATTTCAACGTATGAACATTTACTACGAGCTACGTGAAGCTATAAAGTAGTAAAACGTTTCTCAATATAATTTAAGCCTACGAAAATGATGAAAAAATCATCGACATCGGACATTACCTCTAAAGGCGAATATGTCAATTTTATTTATTTATGTATAATCCTTGCCTAGGCGGCTTAAAATGGCTTCCGGTTTACAATGGGTCTGTCTTTTTCTTATTTTCTACTTCTATAGCTAATCCTTAGTGTCTACGTCTTATGGATCTAATTTGCCTTTTGCTCATCTTCTTGTAGGAACTATAAATAAAGGTAAAAGTAAAGCAAAAGGTAAGAGGTACTACAATATGAAAAATAAAAAAAATAAAAAAAAAAACTTTCTACTGTCTTCTACTATTGCTTTTTCTTTGATATGAATATGTCAATTATAAAACATAGAATTATACATTACAAAATATTATAAATTATATATTATAAAATATAAATAAAATAAAATAATTAGATCGTATACTATAAAATATTATAAAAATATTAAATTATATATCATAAAATATTGAATTGAGTAGATATGTGAAACAGGAAGTTGTAGAAGGATAATAACACTTAATCTTCCGCACTGGGAATGCCAGTTATCGCTGACATGCGGGATTCGTTGCAACAACTCGGAATTATACACATGACACACACTATACACTTTCTCCAGCATAAATATTCCATTAACAGCCAACAAATTACTCTCCTCCATTTGTACTCCTCTTTTCTTGTTTTAACATCGAACAAATGTCAACGATAAGAGAAAAAAAAGAAAAGGAAAGAGAGAACTAAGTAAAAGAGAATCGAAGCATCGATCACGTTCACGCGGAAAGGATTTCCGGCTGTGGAATACCATCGAAAGGACACGAACAGTTGGTGAATTTGCGCGAGAGCAATTTAGCGAGCATTAATTCTCGGAGACACTCGTGTATCCCCGGGCCTTTTTATCTCACGGCGACGGAAAAGAAGAATCCTCGAGCTCGAGATGAAGCGTCAGCCTCGAAAAGTGGCATTCAAAGGGAATTTCTTTTCGTTGTTTCGTTTACGTACGCGGTGCTCCGTGGAAACGAGGCCTTTAACGAGAGCACCGCCACAATGCGTTGCGCACAGATTTTTAACGAGACTCTGTAAACGAATAAAGAAGCGAGAAAAGCGTTCGTGTCCGGTGCTCGGCGGTGAAAAAGCATCTAGCGGAAGAAAGGGGTGAAAGTTGGAATTCCGCTCGAGGTTTATCGAACCGCGTTTCGTATCAGGTTATCGCTACAATCCGCGCAGACTGCATCGCTTTTATATTAAGATCTCGCGTTAAGATTTTCTAAATTTATAAAAAAAGGGAATGGAAGCCCCTTAAATATTAGTTCACAAGCTTCTCGATGTTTTCTCTTTGAGCTTGATCTACTCTAATTAGAGTGTCTACTCCAATTACGGTGCTCCCGTAAATTTCTCAGCAAGAAAAAAGGAAAAAGTCTGTTTCGTTGCAGGTATGCCATTGTATAATTATAATTAATTACAATCACAACATAATTATGCCGCTACATAATTATGTAAGTAAGTTATTAATATCTCTTCTACGCGTGTACGTATGAGGAATTAAATGAAATTGGTAATGTGCGTTGGCGAATTCGTTTATTCTTATTGTCAGAAAAGAATATTCGTCGAATTAGCGACGACTGAAGGCTCGTAGAATTCGTAATCGTCATCTTAGAGAGTGGCCGCACCTGTAAGAGCGCTTCGAGGGCAAAGCCCGGCTGTGTGTGGACACTCGTGGACAAGAATGTGACTGTGCTGAAAAGCGGATCAATAACACGAATCGGGCTTTCCCGCTCTCGTCTCGCGTCGTACATGCACGTCTCCTGCATTTCTCTTCCAATTTTCTCGCGATTGTCGAGCGCGTTCCGAACCCCGGCGTTTCTGAAACATCTCGAAACGGTCGAAACGTCTCGGAATTAAAATTTTCCAGGGATCTGCGCAACCACGGAGGAGGTGGAACGCGACGGTGGAGACCGTGAGGAGGGTGGCAGAAACAACGGAACGCGACAAAAGGAGGGCCGACGCACCGGGGCGGTTGAACACTGTCGCGCGACGCTACGGCAGGAGGGGGGAGGGGGAGGGGGGATAAAAACGAAATAATTTTCCTCGTTGAATTGAAGCGATTCCCGCGAAAGGGGCCATCGCCCGGGGAGCTAAAAGCGTCCCCCGTTTCAAATCTAATATCCCTCGAAAAGACAAAGCACTCCCCTTGGAGATCGTTTACGTACATTGTAAACCGAAAAGGACATGAAAGAATGCCGCCAAAGGGGTGACGGACGCCAGCCGGCGGAAAGAGAGCGGGAAAAGAGACGAGCCGGAGGTGTGGGCGAAGCGGGTGAAGCCAGAGGGTGGCGTTGAGGGAGAAGAAAAGCATGGCCGGGTCCTGTTTTCCACGTGACGCGCCTCTCTCTCTCTCTTTCCCCGTGTGATTCCCCGTCTTTCCACGAGGCCAGCCCGCTGCTGTTTATCCTAGACGTGCAAACAAGCCGCGGTTTTCTCTGGAAACCTTTGGTTTCTTTGGAAGGAAGAGAGAGGAGGGAGGCGAAGCACTACTTGGACCGGAATCTCGGGCCTCCGAGTGGTGGCTTCGGCTTAACTCCAATTTTTAACTCTTCAAACGAGTTAAATTCGATGTCCAAGTTTTTCATGGTTTTCGAATGTTACTCGAAAGTAACGAATAGTAACATTTGACATTTATTCACTTTATCCATGTTCATTTCAAGACGTATAGATACATTTTGTACAACCTAGAATAAACACTTACGATTTAGCTTTCGCGATTTAAAGACCATCGAAACTTGCAGGAAACTTAAACTTGTCGTTAATTGTACAATCGTCCAGATTCGAGACGATAGCTAGACTGATAACCGGAGAAGTATTTTGAAGAACGCAACAGCACGGTTCGAATCAAAAACCTTGGATACCACACGCAGATCGTTATTGTAATTCTAACATCAAGTTAGAAATCCAAAGCACTGAAGTACTCTTGTCAATCCTCGATTTAAAGTTCGAATTTCAAATTGTCTTTTTCTTTCAAATCGAAATTACATTCGCGCGTGACTAAATATTGCAAGACAAGGGATTCGAACCTATTTATCCCCACTTCGTCACAACGACTGCCCCTCTGTCTCTTTCTATCTGCTTGAATTATTAGTGGATTACGTCGTGCCGAGAAACCAGCCGGTTTCTCGCTCGAGGGACGTTAGCCTCGCGAGCACGGCGAGAAAGAAAAGAAGAAAAAAAAAAAAACGAGGAAGAGAGAATGAGCGGCGGAGAGAGAGTGCGTGGCGGAGCGGCAAGAAGGGACAGAGAGCCGAACGCCGACACAGACAGAGAGACGAAAGAGATGAAAGGGTAGGCGAGCTAATTCGTCGACAGGAGTGTCGGCCAGAGACACCCGCCGGTCTATACTCGTTTCCAGACACCGTTCCGGGGAAACCCGATGGACCAGAGCCTCGCGAGAACAACCATCGCGCTTCTCTCAACCGTTCGCAACTCCCTTCGTTCTACACCATCTCATCGTCATCGCCTATTCGAGCTCAGCGATCCTCGGTTCCTGAAGAGATCCGAAATTTCGAAATCCCGGTGCCGCTTTATCTTAAAAAAAAATTCCGGACGATCGAGTTCACTTCGAAAGTGAAGATCGCTGTTTTGTGGATGTATACATGTTCTAAGCTACAAACTTTTTCTTACCAACTTCACAGTTTCATTGTACGATCATCATACGATCGAGAATTGTACTAATTATTATTTCTGTGAATTTATTCATTGTAAGAATGTGAGATAAACGATGTTTAAAAAATAGTAGCATCATCATTTTCTTTTGTCGTTTAATTTATGGAATTAATTAGTATTGTCTTTGAATGATTCAGTTACTCATGATCTTACATAATCGAGATGTCTGCTAATTTAAAACGTGTTACATGTGGCTCGGATCAAGTTCAAGATGATCACGTTCATTTGTTCAACTGTACATACCTACACGTACATTTAGCCCTCTTGGGCTAGTGACTGATTCACGGACCATAACGAGTGACCAAACCGTATACAATAATTCGTCTTTTTTTAATTCATCGGTACATTATTGAATAGAAATGACTAAGAAGTAATAAATTTATTATTTCTTTTGCCTGGGTTATATTTCAATACACTTAACACTGAGAAAATATTGCAATTTTGGTCCAAGTATTGTGATCATGTATAACATCTGTATACAGAAACATTGTAAAAAAAAAAAAAAAACGATTGATCTAAAATTGCCTTCTCGATCCCTCATATCTTTCATCTGGCGCAGAAATTTAAAAGGCCGTTCGCGTACCCTTTAAACTTAAAGCTATCGGAATTCATGAATGGGAACTGAGACGAGGGGAAAAAAAAAAACAACGATCGAACAAGAAGGAAGGCCTGCAAAAAAGACATGTAACACGAGCGGAACGAGGATGCAAAAAACAGCGGGTTCGTTTGAAACTGTTCGGCCAGATCAGATAGAAAAACCTGGGAGAAAAAGCGTATACGCCCGAGGGCTAGCGTAACCCGAGAGCCATTGTCGTAGGTACCGAACGATCCGTTAAATAGCCAAGGTGAAAACCGATTAGTTACGTTTTACCAATTGCAGATCCGACGAGCTGCGAGAGTAGTACGCCGATGCTCTCGCCCGAAACAAAAAACGCTGTTCGAAAGCGCCACGGTTCCTTGAAAGGGTTTGAACATTGGGTTCTCAGCCAATCGGCCGGGATATAGTTATGAGCGATTGCTTTCTAAATAAACAGATCTGCTGCCACACGGTGACTAGAGATGGGGTCGAGTACCGCACAAAATAGACTCGGACCTAACCTTTCGTCTTACAAGCGTTGTTACTATATGAGAGAGTATTTTGTTATCACTTTTATACACAATAGACTCGCATTTTCTGTTGGGGACCTCAAGGGCGACTGTTATAATTTCAAATGTGCCAAACAATTGGTGGTTCTGGGTCTACGATCGATCTGTGATCGATAAATACGTTGTTCCTATCGATCCCAGATGGCGACATTGTTCTTGTCGATAGTGTCGGTTTCCTAGCACACGTGAATTAGGATTTTATTTAAAATGGAGATAAGAGATAACAGTTTCAAAATGATGAATCGTTCCCGCTCGTTTGTGATTTTCATTCGGAACATAACGCAGGAAAGACAGTTTTATCGCAATAACTTTTCGTTTGAATTAATTCATTGAAATAAAACGGAACGGTAGGTTCGTATAATAAAATCTCAGGAGCTATTTTGAGAAATTACTTGTAGAGATAATATATAAAAATCAAAATGAAATGGAAAATTGTGTATTTGTTGTTGTTTAATGGCGAAATAATCAAATAACTTGGAGAAAACAAACTAGACCAAATGTGAACTTATTTCAAGATAACACCGGGTAAAATAATCATTTTTCAAATATTTTAATAAATAGCATAGATAAACTTGCAGTCCTAATTCGAATTTCGAATTTAAATTCATTAAACTGCAGATTAATAAGTGCAAATTATTCGATAAGACAATTACAATTACAATTGTAATAACGAAAGTTAAGATTTTAAAAAAATGTAGATTATTCTGTAGAAAACATGCTTCTCCGTTGTACTGATACACACACGTACACACATAAATGGTTCAAGGTTTATACAAAATTCCATCTATGATCATTGTATATATATTGCGCATGCATGAGAATTGAAACAAATCTCGTTTCAAGCAAATCACGCATATACGTGCATGTACGTGCTGGTATTACTTTTACATCCGATTTCCGAGCTTCTTCTTTCGGTTCTCCAGCGAGAGGATCATTCCGTGGATCATTCTAGATTCTAAAGCTAGAAACCAGCTTATACAAAACACATAATATACACATAACATGTACATAATATAAAAATACACAACACGTATAAAAATGCATAAAATGAGTGTACGAATATACATGAAACATATACGAAAGGAATATACAAATGTACGAAATGAATGAATAGATCACAAGCGTATATCTACACGTTACTTTCGTGTAGCATTCGTGAAACATAATTCGTGAAACGTAATTTAGATATCGTACTGGGATTCGTGACTACGTATGGGGTCATGATCTCATCTTCACCCCGATCCCAATCCCGTTTCTTTCTAAACCGTATCGCTGGCGGCGCTCTTTGGAGGAATCCGACACCGGGCCGACATGGTCGAAGCAGATAAGCCCCGGAAACGTGTTGTTTACGCGCTATCGAGCCTACATGCGCGGCCGGGATCCCCGGGTGAACTATGCCAACACACAGCGACGTAACCGTAAAACGCACGAGCCGCTTCGAAAAAAAGAAAAAAAAAAAAAAAAAAACAGGACGAAAGTGACAATTCACGGTGAAAAACCAGCAGCTCGTCGATCGGCCCGTCGCCCGGGAGGACAAGACGAGTGAAAAATTTCACTGTCACGCGTAGATCGCAGGAGGAGGGGGACTTTTTTTCTAGCTAGCGAATAAGCATCTGATTTTTTTCGTTCTATCACTCGGCGGGCATAGAATCAGCCGCGTACGCGCGTTGTAGCGGCGTATTATTGAGGGGAGGTGGAGGGAAGGGAAGGGAAGAAAGAGAAAGAGAAAGAGAAAGAGCTGTGAGAGGTACCCCCGGCCGGCGTGTTCTCGCTGTTCGAAAGACGAAGAAAACGAGCGAGCCGAGGGTGAGACGGAGGAGCGGATTAAGAGAGAGAGAGAGAAAGAGACAGATAGATGTATGTATATCGAAGTAGAAAAGGAGAGAGATACAGGGTGGTTCTCTGTTCGGGGGGAGGGTCGGTCGTTGCCATGGGGATGGTAGTAAAGCAGGGAAAGGGAAGGGAGGTTCGGTCGATGCAAACGCACCATAAAGTTTTATGGCTCTCCAGAACTGTACCTATCCGCCCTCTCGTCTGCCGCAGCTCTGGGTCGCCGATTTCGCTTCTTCGTTTCGGCTCGAAACTCCGGCGGCTTTGCCACGCGCCTTTGACCCGACCGAATTTTTCTTTCTCCCTTCTCTTTTCGTTTTTTTTTTCTTTTTGTCCTTTTTCTCTGTCTTTCTTTCCTACCGAAAAACCCAGCGAGAATCGGGTATCGACGAGAAACAAAGAAAACCGGGCGCCGGGGTCCGGACTATTCCCAGGGAAGCGCGATCCCGGTCTACCTGGGGAGAATCAATTTTAATGCGAGTCCGTGGCTGGAGGAGCATCCTTTGAAAAACGCCGGGCAATTTTTATTGAATGGCGATTCGCTTTGTCGCCCAGTGATCTACTACTTCAGCTTCGATAGTCCGGGAGTGCTCAATTCGTGAGCACCAAGTCACTTTTTAATTGTGTTAATTGAACAACAAATCCAACGAGAATTTTCGTAGCTCTGCCAGTTGCAATTGGACGTAAGAAAAAATATTAATTGAACAGCAATATAGTTCAATATATAATATTTAGAGAGGAATTTCTTAACGCGTGCCTTTAAATCTACGTTCGTTTGCTTTGTATTCCATTTCATGTTAAACCACGACAAATGTGTATTCGATCAACGATATATTTTCGAAACTTTTATTTTATTAATTCTAAATTACGAAATTTTGATCTGGATTCACTGTCGAGACCAGAAGTGAAGCCAGGTTATAATAATGATGGGAGTGGTTTTATTATTATATATTTGACGGATTTCTTGTAACTATAAACAAGAGATTTATTACAAGATAAGAAAAGATAATGCTAATGAAATATTTAAAAGGTTACATTTAATTCCGTGATGAATTGACTTGATTTCACTTATGAGTGACAAAAAAATGTCGTAGACATCATTCTAATTGAAAGAGTAAATAATTTTATCTACGTATGTTTCCTTACACCGGAATATCCAAGGCATTTAGAAAAGGATTTCAATTTCAATTTCGAAATGCAAGAAGAATGTGTCAACCCTATAAGCTGAAGAAAAAAGGCTAGACAATTAAAACAAATGTAGCATTCTTCAATATCGAATTAAACTGACAATTTTCTTGATCTCCGTTTAAATACAGGCAATTCAATATCGGAAAGCTAACCGATCAATTAATTAATTATTAAATTCTCCAGTGGCTCAAAGTCCCGATATATGAGTCTCAATCGAATCCCATAACTTTCCACACTTGGTTTCGCGCTGGACTCGATCCCATCACTAGATCGTAAAAACTCGAATCGATATTTCTCCGCGTTCGACTAGATCGACGATCGGAGCGCGAATTTTTTCAAAAAAAAAAAAAAAAAGGAAAAACGCGACGAATCTTCCTCGCGTCATCGTGAAAAGAACGTTTAACGTTAATTATCCGCGATTCATCGACGCGACGCGAACCGTTTTAATTGAGTGGAGAAATTCGCCAACGTCCGAGTCTCGCGCGCGCCGTTAACGAGCGAAATCGATTCTCGCTCGATAATTTCGCGTCGGTGGGCCGGCTCGATTCGATACGCGGGACACACACAGGGGTGGTTCTGCTAACGAAAAAAAAAAAAAAGCGTTGCCATAGGAGAGGGATTGAAATCGGCACTCGCCCAGGAATTTTTAGGAGCGAACTTTACTAACGAACGAGAGTCCCTCCACCTCGTTACTTCTCGCGTCGCAATTATTTCGCCGTGCTTCGAATTTCAAAACTGTTTATACATTATACATCGATCGCCTAACCACCTTTATCTACCGCACCTCGGTTTCTTGTCGTGTACGAATACTTTTGAGAAAATTGTTTCCGGCGTGCTTTATTTTGTGTCACGTTTATCGATGCAATTCCCCTCGAACCCATGACGGACAAGAATACCATAGCTCTGACGTTTAAAAACGCGGTGCACAGTATAATAAAACATTGCTACTGAAATTTTTTTACTTTTGTTAATTTCACTTTTCACTATTCTAATTTTTACCCCTATCTTATAAAATTTTTTATCTGCGCAGTGAACAAAGCAGTACAACAGCAATCACGTGTGTGACTATTATATGAAATAAAACACCTTTAAAACCCTCTGCTGTATTCACTCCGCTTATAAAAAAGAATTTTATCAGCTACTAAAGGTATAATATATATATACTTGGAATGACGTGTCAGAACCGAGATTCGGAATGAAGGAAAATTTATTTACGTGCAGCTATATTTTCAAAGATATATTTCAAAAAGAAATCGAAAGGTATTTGCACGATTTGTAAAATTGAAAGAAGAAGAAAAGGAATTGAAAAGACTCGATAGAAAGTGGGCGATACAGGCGATAAGTGTACGATAAATCTAGAGCAAATTGTTCCGATGACGAAAAGATAATTAATACCATGTAGGATTTCTCATTTAATTGTATCATTGCTGCGATTCCTCAAAGCAATAAAGCGATAAATATTAGGTTTCTGCGAAACCTTGTACAGCACTTGTACAGGTTTCGACGTCTACGGTACTCAAGGGTTAAGAAACTGCTTTGAACGATCGTACGTTCTTGGTGTTTCTTCTATCGGCGATAACGGTGCCAGCGGAGACACCGAAACGCTGTTGCATTTTTTATGACACGTAGTAAAACGGTAGAGATAAATTCTCTTTGGGAGTGGAAAGGCTGGAACGGAGATAGGATATCGGCCGTGGTCGATGACGAACATTCGGGGATTACTAGGGGGGTAATAAAAATGGACGACTCTGCAGCAACCGCGGTTCGTTTGCTTTCCAGAAGGATAGAATCCACTACAAATCGTCGTCTGGGAGATATTGTACGCTAGACGCGATGAATAACGCTGTGAGCAATCGCGTTCGCGCTGCTTTCAACACCGTGGTAGAAATGAAATGTAAATGTTGCGACGAGATGCCAACCGTATCGGCCAATCTTGTTGAATTCTTACCGCCGTCCTGTTTTTCCGTCGTGAAGCTCGCACCGACAATTTAATTTTCTCGTTCCGTGGTCGAACTTGTGCAATTCTTTCACAAAATTCTTCACGATTCCTCAGTTTTATTGACTATAGAATAAGAATTTTGAAAATCAAACATCTTGGTCTTTAATCTTGAGCAATTATACGTATAGGGTATATATAGAGCTATTTTAAATAATAATAATAATTTAAATTCTTAGGTTCCGAAAAAAATATCTATTACGAGATATTGACGGAAATAACAGGTAGTGTTGATTAGAAATAACTGAAAGTGGATGAAAATTTATCTCATCCCTGTTCCATGTCAAGAGAATACAAGTTCACAGAGAAACTTGACTGACGCTAGTTTCAATCTTGGAAGATTGTTGCAAGAAACAAAGGGTTAACAGCACAAGAGAAACAATCTTCTATTATTAAAGTTAAAATTGGAACCAACTGTTCAAATACTTGCGAACGGCAGTGTACAGCTGTAGAGAAATGAACGATGAATCCTGTGTCAATGCCTTAGTAGGACATAGTTATTATTATTGTATTTGCTTCCAAAATTAAAGAAAAATATTACGGACCAACTACGTTCTAAAATACCGTAATGAAAACAAAATATTATTCTTTAGCTTTCGTTCTGGACCAGTAGCATTCGAAATGATTAACACAATAGTGCTCATTTCTATTGCCAGCAAACGTTCCTACGCTAAAATTCCGAAGAGATAGAGACAAACAGGCCACGAAAGTTAGGTTTCCGCAGAATCCTTCGGAAAGAATAGGCATCGAGCGGCGCGGCGCCTCACGCCTTCCTCGAATTATCTAATTTCGGTAGAACTGGAAGGCTGGGCGAGGGAGAGGGAGAGAAAAAAAGGAAGAAATCGAAAGACAGACAGAGAGAGAGAGAGAGAGAGAGAGGGAGCCGAGGGAGACGCAGAGTGTATTGCGAACGTGCCCCGAGTACCAATCCTCAAAACCACCCCAGAAGGAATACAAAAACCGCGCGAGAGAGGCGAGGCTAGGTTTCCAGGGGGAGCGTGTCGCAGCAGGGAGACAGGGACAGAGCCAGAGAAAAGGGAGAGAGCCAGAGAAAAGGGAGAGGGACACGGTAATTATTTTCGAACCGTCAAACCTGCGCGACGCGAGGGCGATGCCAGCCGTCATCCGGAGAGTCAAGGGTTACCTAGCCGAATAATACTTAAGCTTTATTAGCGGTGTGTAGTCGTGCTTGAAAGAATTCCCACGAATTATACGTATATATATATATATACATACACACGTCTCATGCGCTGTCTCCCTTCGAGGAGCACGAGATGGGATTCCCTACGAGCGTCAGACGTACATAGGTATTCGAAGCAAGCGTGTTATTCCTGTTACTCTGGATACACGATTTTCAACTGTTGCGTTCGTGTCACGGTACGTTTCGATCAAACGAACGATAGCTTGTTCAACCGAATTTCTGGTTAATTTATTGAGCCGACAGTCGTTTGACGCGACAGAAGATACGAATCTGAACGAAATTGGAGGCGAACGAGTCTTCTCGACCGGCTCCGTCACGAAATTCCAGCTTAATTCGCCGAGGAAAAGGAAATAATTTCTCGTAATATTACAAATATAATAGTTGGAAATTTCATGAAATATCGAGGGAATTTCCTTGGTATTTGCTTTTACCAAGGGTAAAATATGGAATTTTATTAATGCAAACTGACCGAATAAATTGAATATAGAAAATCTGTCGAAGGACGAATTAACATATAATTTAATAACAAGTACTTCAAAAAAAAAAAAAAAAAAAATAGAATTTGATGTTATAAATTGTTTGGAAAGAACAAGCGACACAGTGGTGATTTTTAATAACTCGTTAGCTCGTTTTTTCCCTCCGCAACAAATTATAGTCACAATTCGTTTAAAGTTAAATTTAGGATTGTTTAATTATGAAGGCGAATCACCGTGAAAATCGCCAAGTTTCTTCTTATGCCTCACCAAGGATATCCTCGTCATCAACGCGGCGCCATTAAGGTCGTTAAAAAGTTAGCAACCGATCGGAAGTTTCGAGACGCGTATCGCAGTAAACTGTGGCCGCTCGATAGTCCCTCGCCGTGATTTAATAACGTCCGATCGCGCCAACTTTTTCTCCCTTTATTTCTTTTCCTTCTTCGTTCTCTCTTTCTCTCTCTCTCTCTCTCTGCATCTTTCGTCACGTTCTCTACGTCTTATCGAATTGCGGGACATCGCTGACGGAAGAATCGAACGAAAATGAAAGAAGCTAGCCATTGCCCCGACAATTTAACCCTTTTATTTTTATCAACCGTTTTTATTTTCGTCTTTATTTTCAATTAGAATATTTTATTTTGAAGCGTTTTTGTTTCTTTTTTATTTCAAAAAAAAACCTGCTTGAAAAAACTAAGAATTACACCGATGCAAATGACTCTTATGAGTCGAAATAGCCCATTTCTGATGATCTGTTTGTTTCAATTGCAATTGCCTAATGTAAACTTCAGAAATCGATCAACGACGAATTTTTCCCCCCCGCTTTTTTTTTTCTACTTTATTCCGCGTCTTTTGCCAGTTTCGAAGTTTCTCACTCCTCAAATATAAATTTCCAGTTTCAAGAACTGCACTCGTGAGGTGACCCGATTTTTCCTACCGTGGTAAGAAATGGTTAAATAATTGCAAGGCAAATACATAGTGGCGAGCTTGGATATCACGATTGTCGCTCGCAGAAAGAGAGAGAGAGAGAGAGAGAGAGAGAGAATCTGAGACGCTGCGATGGAGCATGGAGTCACGCTGTGTTTGCCGAGTAAATGTTACCGGTTCATTTCAGCGCGTATAAATCAATAAAACAAACTGTAGGCAGGTGTAACGCTTCATCGGCCGGTTTCGACTCACTCCCACCCCCCTTTCCGTGCCACTGCCGCCATGTGTGTATGTACTCGAGAGCACAGCCAACTTCCATGGAACGGAACGAAAGCGTGGCTGATGGTTTCCGTGCGTTTCTTTCTTTTTCTTCTCTTTCTTCTTGTTCGTAACACAACGTTCCATAAAGAGGCACTATATATACGTAGTAGCCGGTGAGCACAAAGGCGCCGTTTGTTTCCCTCTTTCCGTAGTTAATCGTATAATTAAATCGAGAGAACAGTGTTTCAGCGAGTTTTCGCGAATTTTCTACGAAAAAAGAGGAAAAAAGTAAAGAGAAAATAGAAAGAGAGAGACAAAGAGAGAGAAAGAGACAGAGAGAAAAAAGAATGATAGGCTATCAAAAGTGACACGTGACGCTTCGAATCTGTGCAACAGCGACAGACTCGAGCCACTTCGATATATGAAACTCGAAAACACAAAATCCACCAAATGTCTCGATCGTCGGGGGAAAAAACGTCTCGAAGATCTCGCGACGAGTCGTCTATGAAATACTAAATACTCGAACCTCTGTCCCAACGCCACGTACTTTCAAGACTTTCGAGAACGATCCCAAGACGATCGGGCCTTCCGAGACTTTTCGGAAACTTAACGAGACCGAGAGTCATGCTCGAAGCGATTCGAATTTTATCGTCGAGTACGCAGATTCGCAGATTGCTCGTGGCTAATTCTGCAGACGGACGCACGCGCGCCTGTTAAGCAGGAAAAAAAAAGAAAGAAAGAAAGAAAGAAAGAAAGGAAAGAAAAGAAGAAAAGAGGAAAACTAATTTATCTCGTCGCGGCGGGTGGGTGTGTTCGTTGTATATCTGGCCGCGGAGAGATACGCGACACTATTTTCAGCAATTTTATCTGGCAACGCGGCCGGTCGCATTCGGAGATGTTCGAATCGATGCTCGCATCCTGTCTGCATTTTCCTGTCACCGGTGTACGTATGTATGTATGTACGCCGCCTCTCTGTCCCTTTCGAATCCCGCGGGAGATTCCCCGTTGTAATTGCGATATATGCGCGCCGCTGTGGGACTTCATTCGAGAAGAACAGAGAGCGCAGGGCCTGGCAAAGTAAAGCTTGTCCATCCTCTTCGGAATCGGTCAAAAGGCTGGGCAGACTGCTCGAAAAGTAATATCCGCTTTTTTCCTCGGCTCTCTTCCGCGTTCCGCCAGCGTTTCTATTTCACGCGGTGCTGCGGCAAATTGTTAGAGGGAATCCCATCCCCCTCCCGCCGCTTTCAACGACTGACATTCGAATACACAGTTTCGATGTTTTTTAAGATCGGCGAGAAATTCGAATTTGACACGATATCTTTGATAGCCTTGATAAATGTTTAACTGTGGCTGACGAGTCTCGATGAGACGACGACTGGACCGCAGGTTTCACGTGACACTTTTGACATTTTTGCGAAGAGCACGAAATAGTTTTATTTGTTAAATAAGACAATAAAGACGCTTCGCTTTGAATTTACCTCGTCGCGTGTTATAACGTTACGAGTGAAAAAATTTACACCTTTGTTTAATCAACCTGAATTACCTCGGATCGAGCGAACTGTGTAAATAAAATAATCCCGAAGTGAACGGACTTTCAACCATCGGACCATACTCGAGGCGAGTTCAATTTTCACAGTGAAATTTCTTCAAAGTCGCTTCGGAACTCGAAGAAGATTCGAACGTTCATCGCCACGCAGAATAAACGAAAGAAAAGAAGGAAGAAAAAAGAAGAGAGAGAGGAACGACGAGAGGAAATTATTACGTTTTTAATTTACCCAGGGATACGATTGGTTTTTCACGAGTCGAGCGCAAATGAACGAACGAATGAAGGAGCGTGGAAAGTGAAGGGATGAAAGTTGCCGGCGATTGCAGACGGCAAGATCGATCAGAAAGTTCGAGTAAACATCGGAGAGAATTTCGACGTAACCGCCGACCAAGATATCCCTCCGTTTCCTCCGCAATTCCAACCCTGTGAGCAAACTCCGTCTCCGTTAAGATCTCTCTCCCTCTCTCTCTCTCTTTCTCTCTCTCTATTCCATTTCGTTTCGTTTCGTTTCGTTTCGTCTCGCGCCACACCGTGATCCTAGACGCGAGGCTAAAGATCACGGTCTCTTGCACAGACCTAGCCACGGTCTGTTGCATTCACGTTATTCGAGAGATGGAAAGTGAAAAGAGATTCGCTGTCGCTACAAGAGACAATAACGACGTTTGAAAAAAATAGACGCTGGGTCGTGATCGCGGTCTTGGAACGTTATAAATATTAAAATGCACGTGAAACTTGATACGTTCTAGACTTTGGTATAATTTTTAACCACGAGTTATGACGAAACGTAAGAAAGGATTTCACATCGGATGGCGCCTCGACGACGTAATTCACGCTGGCGGCGTGACGCGAACCGACACCCCTCTTTCTTTTTTCTTTTTGTTTCTTTTTTTCCTTTTTTTTTTCGAAGCGGATCGCGATGCCAGATCGTCGAACAAAAGGGACCATTGTCGTGGCTGAAAATCAGAAACGGCGAGATCACTTCCGTCCCCAGTCTATGCTCGAGTTCGAGGGTCGAGCCGCCCGCTAGCTCCGCTCGCTTCCTCGCGTGAAATTGAGCCAAACAATGCGCGCGTGGCGGCGGTCGATGCCTCGCGGTGCAAGCTGCCGGGCGCGCGCGTTACACCCGCGTAACATAGTTCGAGTGCACTGTAAATTCGCGCCCGTTGTTCCTTTCCTTCCTTCGCCTTGCTTAACAATCCCCGCATACATATTTCCTTTCTTTCTTTTCATTTTTTCGTTCCTCCCCAAGAAAGTTCACGCTCCGATCTCTGATTGAAAATTTTTGAACACTTTGGAACAACATTTCCTGGCGACTGGAGCAACCGATCTTTCACACGTATCAAAATGTTGTACATACAAACTTTATAATTATAATTTAAATGGCAAACTATTGAAATAAATGCCTTTCCGTCTAAACAGAAACCGACGTCTTTCAAGCGACTGTAAAACTGAAATCCTTCGTATCGACAGGTTTGGCTGTTCCAATGTTGAGATACAAATTTTAATGTACACGTTTCAGTGTCGTTTGTTGGAATTGGAATAATCTCTCTCTATCGAGATGAACATGTATATAAAACATATACTCAATGCTTTGTACTCAATTCTAAACTTATGATTGCGACTCTAATTCTTAATAGGACGTTCCTCCTACTAAATAAACAAACAAAATATTACAAATTTAGATCCCTGATAGGAACGTTCCTCCTACTAAATAAATAAACAAAATGTTACAAATTTAGAAAGTAGACAGTACCGATACTAAATTTAGAAAACAGACGTTTCTCTCACGTCCTGTCGATTTGCAAAAATAACGAATCGTCGCGCGTCTGGCAAGGCAACGGTTCCGTCAAGTGCGCGGTAACTAGGAATCGAAAGTGGGAAACGATTGGACGCAAAGGGCAAGACGAGAGGATCGGCGAAAAGGTCGACGAGGGGGGGGGGGGGGGGGGGGGGGGGGAATGAGGGTGGTGAAAGGAGAGCGGAAATACAAAAGCGTATGTAACAGGTTAGAGAGGTAACGACGAAATGGAAAATAAAAGAAGGATGTCGGAATAATGTGCACTCGTGCGATTTCTCTGACGCGAGGAGCCGCGTCCCCGAGGAGTTTTCTCACGACTCGAGGAGGGGGAAAAAAAAAAACGAACCGGTGAACGCATCGGTGACGCATTAAACGCGGCAGCAGATAAGGAACGACTCGCATTTTCAAGCGATCTGAACGTAAATGGATGGTCCCATTTCGGCGTAGCGAAGGCCTGGGAGAGAAACGGGGAGAGAGGCGTCTCGTAATAATGGCAGAGTCTGCATACGAGCCACGGTAATTCCCAAGGATCGGTACGCATCCATCGGGTATCTGCATCCATTGACGCGCACCGCCGCGATATTAATGGCCATCGGAATAATGTATCCATCTATCGCGATTTTTACGAGCGAAATATATAAGCAACCTCATTCGCTGATTTTCTCCGAGCGCTTCTCGTTTGAGGCAACATCGAGAGATTTGATTTGAAACTGACTGCGAGACACCGCATACCGACGGGAGTTCTAATTCGGGCAGAAGAATCAATTTTTGAAATATCTCAGGATATCGGAAAGATGGTTCCACGTTTTTTGGGGAATTTTTTTCTAAACCTGTATGATACAATTCGAAAGCGTAATGGCATAATTGCAGTACAATTTTTATAAAAAAAAAATAACCAATTTCTTTATCTGAATTACGTTCTTTATATAGGATAGAATTTTACTTTCATCTATTTTTTTTTTTTAAATAAAACATTGAAATATAAAAAGAAACTAATTTTGCGAATTTTAAATTAAATTTAAGCTCAAACATGATTTTAAAAATTATTTCTTTCAAGTGTTACAAAAACTATGTAACAAGAGAATTACGGAATTATTTCCCATCCTGTACAACACGTGTCTTGCGAGACGACTGTTTGATAAAGAATTCTGGTGAACAAGGTGAATTTGATTTTCCTTCGTGGTTAAGTAATCTAATATTTCCTCATACTTTCTGAAAGTCCAGAACAGCAGCAAAATTGAGCACAGACGCGAACAATTTCATCCCCTTGCGGACAATGTTTATTTCAACTGCCAGAAACTCCGAAGATAAATAGGACAAAGATGAAAATAACAGAAAATTGATTTGCCGGTCCAGGTTTTATTCAACCATCTTTCCTCGGACACGTACTCGCACGTGGTACTTTGGAAACGGTGAATTTCGTCGGAGCGTTCGCGTGATTTCCCCGCGTTCTCGCCCCGGCGTTCCCGGTCGATTTGTTTCGCGCGACTTTTGTCTCACGCGGCGCAACCCCTGTCTGTCAAATTACCGTCATCGAGGCGAACAATCGGGGCCAAGTGTACACGGCAAGGTATTTCAGCTGGGGAGCAGCCAGCACCGTAATCATTGCTCGCGCCAAATGAACGCGACTAATAGCAGGGTAAAGAAAGCGAGTGCGCGCGTCGTTGTGCGTAGAAATGAAAAAAAAAA
>NW_025110458.1:74937-93696 GCF_011392965.1 Frieseomelitta varia | reverse complement strand
AAAAAAAAAAAAAAAAAAAAAAAAAAAAAAGAAAGTTTTCTTACGACTTGGAACTATAGCCATTGCAAGTCCACAAATAATCTCGAGCGATCCGACGACTCGTCTGTACCATTTACTTGGTACTTTGAAATCCAGCGTACCAGACAATGGAAACACCTTTGCATATTTCACATATTCTTTCCTCTGTAAACATAACGGCAGGATAAACTGGCTGGTGAATTCGTCTGGTGAACAGAGGACGATGGTAATTGTGATCGAGGCAGAGTCGAACGAGTTGAAAAGAGAACGAGGCGTTCAAGTAAAAGAAAATTGTCACAATTTCAGCCTGGTGGATATTATACGCTGGCACTCTTGAAGCAATATTTTTGGCGCGTCACCAAGCGTTTAGTTGATGGTTTACTATAACTTTGGACATTGGGTAACAACAACGGACGAAAATAATCTTCTAACGAGATTCATTGAGGCGAACGAATTAAATTTAATTTTCATTGCATTTCAAAGAAATTTCAACTATCTGAATCTTTGCGATACCAATCGATTAAATTTTTATTCTTTTCCTGAGAATATTGATCTCGGAGGTAAGATCTCGAGTAATCAAAATACAAAACGAACGTTAATTAATAATAATAATAGTCATTAGCAACTGTAATTGTCAATGAAATGTGAAATTCTCTCTCCCTTGCTCGCCGTTTCCAAATATTGTACACAATAGCCGTTATAAATTGTTATTTTTTCTTCCCCTTTCGTTTATATATTTATTTGTTCTTTCATCTCGTACGTTTCATTGCACTGTTTCGTTGAAATTTTTAGAAAATTAATAATTTTGGAAATAGAACGTTAAGAAGAATGAAAAGTTGTAAAAACAAGTAAAATAAAGGTGAAAAAGAAAGAAAGGGAGGGAAGGAAAGAAATATTCAGAGATGCACAATATACATAGAAACACACACACGTGTATGGCATAGAATTGACGTGTACTTCTCTTGTTTGACACACAAAAATTACGAAAATCAGACGGCTGGTTCGCGTATGCTTTAGACGTTTAAACAGAGAGGATGAGATTTTGACAAATTTTTGTGGAATAAAGGTAGAGGAGCTAACGTTGGGAAGAATAAAGAAGGGAGCAGAAAGAATGATTGATAAAGTTGACAGACTGTCATAACAACGTACATGTCGTTAAGACGCGGTGCGTGTAATGTACGAAGTCTAGACACACCAGGGAGGAAAAGGTAAAAATAAGAATTCAGTTTCACGCGGTATATAACGATAGAAAAAAAAACAACGGTTCGGAGACAAGACGAAAAAGGAGAAATGAACGGTACGCGAGGGGAAAAATTTCGATTGTGTATCAATTGAATATGAGAGTAGGGTGAATTTGTGTTACATAATTGTAAGAGCAAGTGCTCACCAAATCCTTGTGAAGATCCTTACTAATATGAGAAGTTAGCTTCATAGTACCGACGAAAACGAAGAATATTCCAAGAAGAACTGAGAGAGACTTTAGAACGATCGAGCCCATAATTCGTTGGCTGAACACCGTTAGCGACACGAGCGTGTTAGACGTACGGTGGAATCGATTCGGAATCTAGACTGGACGAATGACTCGTAGCCGCGAATTCGTTACGCGCGACTCGTGCAATCTCAGTAAACTGTCTTTTTCTGTTTTTCCTTCTACTTTTCTTTTTTCACCCTTTTACTTTTATTTTTCTTTTTATTTGTTTGTCTGCTTGTTTGCTCGTTCGCTCGTTTATTCCCTTCCCTATTTCTCTTTTAATTATACATAGTATCTACAGAGTATAGAGATATACTCAGTACAACAATTAGCGTTTCGAACAATTATTCGAATCGCACGTAGCGAGTCAATTGGATACTATGTTTGCAGACGAGCAATATAGCAATCTTGTGCATACTTGGTCTTTTCTTTCTCTTTCGGTTTGACTCGGTCTGTTCCGACTGCGACAGCGCATAACGTGTGCGATACTAGAACGCAGTGTGTCGCGTCGGTTCGTGTTTTGTCGCATCGCATCGCATCGCATCGCGTCGTGTCCCATCGCCGCGTCACCCGTGTTTTACAACTGAATTGCTACTGGTCTTTCTAGAGACACACGTTGTACAGTCGTCTCGTGAGCTGTATTGTAATTTTAACTGGTCGCATCTGGCGCCTCTATGCCTCTACAATATCCAATCTCTGTTCTTTCTTTGCCGACTACAATAATAATAATAATAATAATAATAATAGTAGTACAACGACGCGAATTGAAATAACGAAACGAAATGTTATGTTCCTTTGATAAAACTGACAAAGCACCGATTTAGCGATTTAACAATGTAAGAAAGCAGTTTTTTCATATATTTTTGTCTCTTTTTTATTGAGATAATTAAAATTTGTATTTTCCCTCTCGTAGACTCTTCAGTTTGCGTTGTAAAATTATAGGAATTAAATTGAAAAATCAAAAACAAAAGGTTTTTGATCGTTAATTTGATTGGAACTTGTTGATTGAAACCAAAAACGTTCATTTCAACGAGAAATTCTATACTTTTTATTACAATGTACGCCAATGGATCATAAAAGTATTGAACACCCACTTGGAAGCGACCTAAAAATTTGTTTTTTTCATATACATTGTATTGTTTATGCATTATTTACAAAAGTTTATGTACAATTTCCTGTTACAACAATGATGTGATGTTTTCTAAGTTTTAGGTATCGATGAATTCTTTCCGAAGAATATGTTTGTATCTTGAGATCAATCCACTTCCCAATGAATGTATTCAACTATTCAACACTTGTTATTATCATCGTGATAATGATAACGTGAACAATAATGATCATCATCGCCATTGAATACTAGTTGCCATTGAATGCTTGCCATTATCATTACATATTTGTAGTTTTGACGACTGATGAACTCGTGTTTGCCGTATCGGGCCCGTTTATTCTTCCAATATCCGCAGTGGATAAGTCGACGCCAGTATCGTGTTTGTTGTTTATAAGAACAGTCATGTTTGCATTGCTGTTTGCCAAGCAGACAGGTTTCTTGCGACGCGCGAATACAACAATCTTTCCGTAAACGTTCATTGAATCTTTTGCGCTGCTATTATTACTATGATTTATACTTTTCTCCAATGGTTTTTTAAATACCCTTAATTCTATCTCTTCTGTTTTTCCTATATATTTATCACACTCTTTTCCTCGCGTTACTTCCATCGCAATGCTTGCATTCTCGTTCTCTTGTGTCGACGGCGTGTTCGTCACATCCTCGGGACTATTTTGATTAATTTCATCTTCATAGCAATCGTCGGTATTATGGCAATTGTTCCTAATATCAAGATCACCGGCAGCATTCGCGCTGGTATCGTTATGCTTTTTTTGTTGCGATTCCGTTTTCCTCACCGTTTCGAGAACATTCGATTCGGTTTTTAATTGAACGTTAACTGAATGATCAACGTTCGTTAATTCCGAGTTGGAATTTAATCCAACGTGTTCGTTTTCTTGCAAAAGCGTTGTCCGTAACTCTGACTGCGTATAATTATCTTTGACAGAGTTGTTTTCGCTTGATGCGACATTGGCGACATTGGTGACGCTCTTATCTGTTTGACGATTTTCGACGAACGACATAGCGTTATCCGACGAGGCATTTGGAGCGTTTGCATTCCCTTGCATCTCCTTTTCTACCGTGCCTGGCTGTAAATCATTAGAAGCGTTATTCGACGTTATTCCTGACATGTTCCCAGGAGCTTTATCACACGTGGAAACAGAACTGCGAATGAATTTTTCAATGTTCTCAATGTTCTCGACACTTTCGATGTTTTTAGAAATTGTTTCGCCTGGAGAACACGCGATGTTGGTATCTAAGATTGGAACCGTTCGTAGAACATCGAGAGCTTTCTCCGTTTCATTGCTCACGGTACTCTTTACCGATGTGTTATTCACTGCGAAAGAGGGATCTCCTGGCGGGAGATTCGCATCGGTATCTTGCTGATCCTTTGACCTTTTGTAATTATTGCATGTATCTTTCGACGAATTTTTATTTCGGCTATCTGAAATTTCATCGTCTTCCAAATTTATCGATGAATTCTTTGATTCTTCTTCGTTACCAATTTCCAGAGCATTTGCTGTTTGTGTAGTTCCATCGATTTCTTTCTTCTTTGAAACCTGAGAATATTTTGGATGCTCGATTAAATTTTCTGCATCAGAGTTGCGACGTGAACGCGAACATTCGCTATATTCATCTTGTTTATCTTTGTCGTGTCGTTTAATCGATTCATCAATATTCCGCATTTTTCGTGGTTCATGCTCGTTGTATCGACATTGAGCCTTTTTTACCTCGTCAAACCTCTGATCCGTTGAAATTCGATCAATGGTAGAATGCTTCGTTTGCCTGTCGTTGTACGTTGTATCTTTTTTGGGGATTTTCGATTTATTTGCCGTGCCACTATTCCGAAGATTACATCGTTCCTCAAACTTTCCATCGTGATCACTGTGCTTATTATTATATTGATTTCTATGGTATTTTTCTTCTCGATACGACTTTGTGTACGATGTTGATTTCTCACGCGATCGATGATCATCCGTGCGATGATATTCTTTTTGTTTATCTCTACTACTACGATATTTACTGTGACTGCGTCGACAATTATCTCTCTCAAAAGCCTCGACACAACGATAACTCGTGTCTTTTTTGTCTGAATTATAAATATACAATGTTGAATTTTGAGTAGACTTACGTCGTTTCAAAGAATGATCATCATTAATGTCTCTTTTGTCGCTTTTGTTCTTCGTATCTCTCCTTTCATCTGCTTTATTTGCGTCATGAATTGAGTATCTATGTTTTAGTTCCATGCTCGAGGTATGGACGTATTCTGAATATTTTTTGTTGTGGCCTTTTTCATTAGAATAATCAGAGAATCCAAAGTCGTTGTATCGAGGGAATGCTGACTTCTCATTAGATTCAGAGACTACGTTATTATCCGTTTCTTTCTTTGTTACGTCAAAGCAATGTTTTTCTCCACTAGGTTTCATTCGTTTTACGTGAATGTGCCTATTCTCTTCTTCATTTGCTCTTTTTCCTGTATAGGTGAATGTTGATTTTCTTTGAAATGTAGAACTCATCTCATTTTTATTGTTCAACTGAACATCTTTTGTTGTACTTCCTGAACCTGCTAATAGATTTTCGCTTCCTTTGTATTGTGCAATCACAGAAGATTGGATTTCCTTTGTATTATCAAAGTTAGTGTCGCACGAAAAACCATTTTCTTTGTCACTTTCAACTGTATATCCTGCATTGTTTTTATCATCATTATCACTGTTATTCAACTTGTTTGATCTATCTTTTTTTTCCAAATTCTGTTCGTCCATCATTCTTTTAAGTAATCGTTCGCCAAAAACGGTAATTGGAACTAAGGTGGATTTGTTTTGTTGATCCTTGCTCTGATTGGACAAACTATTTGAGTTCGACATTTGAGTACTCTTTTCATTAACAGAAAAGCAAATGTCAATTGATTTTTGATGTGTATTTGTAACAGTCGTAGAAAGGGTGGATTTACGTATAACATAATTGTTAGAGTATGAACTCCTTCTGAATGTTACATCGTCTAATCTGCAATAATTGTTTCGTCATATAAAACATATTTTTTAAACAACAGGAAATTATCAATTGGATCCACTTACCTTTTCCTTAAATCGTCAATCATTTTATCCTTGCGTGTAATTTCTGCTTTTGCAGTTTTTAATAATGAAAATAAATTAATTTCTAAATTTTTATTCACCTTTTCAGAATTCTCTAATTTTGCCGTAAGTTCTGCAATCTGCTTTTTCAATTCTAATTGTTTCTCCGCGGTATTTTCTTCGTTCTCTGATACAAACTAAAATAGCACAATACAGAAAATTTATACATACAATTTACAGTCGTATTTTATACGGATGTGAAAATCATAACATAACCTAACTATAAAACCCAATCTTAATGCTTACGTTTTTACTAAACTCTGGTCCAAAATCTGGCAAATCTGCATAAATATCAATGTCACTCTCCATGCTTTTCATTAATTCCTATAATAAAACTTTTAATTGAAACTGCATATTCGACTATTGATATAATTTCCCCATTTTTGTCACAAACGTGGATCTTACACACAATGTAGACATTTACTATAGTGTCACGAACGTGGATCTTACACACAATGTAGACTCTTACTATAGTGTAGGGAAAGATACGTCTGTGATACCATTATCTTTTTATATTTGTTAATCACTGTGAAATATGCCAAATGTCGATGTCAGTGAACGACGAATGATGAACAATGAACAACAAACAGTAAACAGTAAAAGTGAATAGTGAACAGTGAACAATGGACATAAGTTATAACCTTGTAAAATATGTTTTAAATATTCTTGAGAGATTGATATCTCTCTTACTCTTGCATCTTTTCTTTGTATCTTCTACATTGAATTTTATTTGAAAAAAGAGATTACAACTTACGTGCAAAATATTAATTAGTTATGTGTAAAATATTATCACTGTTCGTATTTCGAAGAGACACGATAAGACGACTTGGTAATTATTGTATATCTTGTACTCTATTGGTAATTTACGATTGCAATTGAATTGCTGGTAATTTACGATTGCTTTTGTAAACGAAAGTTTAAGTGCAGGTTCAACAGACTTTTTTTTATCTTTTCTTTTCCTAGCTTTCATCAATGAAACGAATGTTAAATCCATTCTTCAAATTTTTTATATGTATTTTTATGTATGTACGTACGCATGTGCATCTATTATCTATGGTCTTTTACGCATAAAAGATCACGTCATATCTAAAAGTGTCTGTTTATGCTTCAGTTAGTTTTGTTGTTAAATCAACATTTTGAGATTTGTATCAGTCGTGTATGTACATATACATACTCGTACAAATGACACGCATGTGTAACATTAGAGGTTTAAATATATGACACGTTTGTCAAATGAGATGTATAGGTCACGACCAAGATTAGCAAAATCGTATTAGCCGTAACGTGACGGAACAAAGAATGTGAAAAACGTTCTAAGAGCCATAAATAATGAAATATAAAAGAAGAAACTTATTTCTATCTCGTTTTATAGAGAAAAAGGAGACTATATAGAGCGAGAAGGTATGTTTTCAAAAATATTTTTCTTCGTCTTTTTTGTGTGGATTTTTATTTTCTTTATATTTTTATCTTTGATTAAACCTCTCGCTAAACTTGTTTAAATTACCGTTGAACTTGAATATGCAATGTTAATATATTTATACATGTATTATAATATATGTTTGTTAAATGATGTAAGAATGTAGGCTGATATATGAAAACACTCATAAAAAATTCCTTGTATTATAGTACAGGTATATTGCAAATTATCACTACAGATAGATTGATCATTTGAAAATTTAAATAAATTACTAAAAACAGTAGTTTTATGACTTTGTGCAAAGATTGCACTAAAATTCGCGGTTAAAAACACGATTAGTAATGCAATTGAAATTGTTGTAGAGTATAAGTCCATTTGATAATAATACGACAACGCCAATAATAATTTGAAACAATAAATAGAAATTAAAGAATAGACGAAGGACGAAGTAGAAGGAATCTTCATATATGATTGGTATATAAGAAGCATAGCTGTAGCTTTTAGAGACTCTTTTTAAAAACTTAAAAAAAAAAAAATTTTTTTTATTAACTTTTCTCAAATTTATCTTTTCGACGCAAGATTTGGACAGACTTCTTAAACGTTGACGATTGCTTCAATATAAAGAAGATTCGAGCTGGTGATGATTACAACATGATGTGTGTGTACCCTACATAGTCGTATTTACCTAGTTACTGTACATACGATCTTGTTTTTTGAATGTTCTTCATATTATTTACTACATTATAATTCTTTTTTTTTTTTGCCTTTTATTATAATATACAAGTGATTACAAATGTTCATGCACGCGCTCAAGTACACGTACATACGTAAATAGCAAAACATTTCGAAAATTTGCGAGATAGAGGGATAATATTGTAAGATTTTCGACGGAAACTCGAAGTATAAATGCGTATACACGCATTCATTTGGCATATTCATGTGAACGAAAGAAGCAGGAAACGGTTAGTTGAGAGTAATAAACAGATCATTTAAGTATTCATTTTCAACAAAGCTTTGGCAATTTGATGGCGTAGCGTAGTTTCGTACGTTACTATCTACTATGCAAATAAAACTTTGAACTTAAAAAATTAAAATTTTACGTACTTGTTTGCGGTTACATGTATTTATGGTTACGAATGTTTGTTTGTTTCGAGTGCTAGTATCATTCGCTGTTAATTTTTTACATGATTCCTGGGGGGGAAACTTGTTCGAATTGAAATTATCAGAAATTATTCTCATTGTTCCTTTCCCATTTCTAGTCGGTTTGGTGTCTTGTCATGCAACACTTAATGGTATTACCGACGAAGCCGTACAATGAAAATTAGATTCATTTCATTAGCAAGTTGATACACAAGTAAAATGTTTTACATGATTCGAAAAGTGAGTTTATAATAAGTATTCAATACAATTTATATTACGACACGTTGAATATGCAAACAAACAAAAAAAATAAATAAATAAATTTATCGCGGCAAATATTTTTCCTCGCGAATCGATAATTTTGATGTTTATTTATATAATGTTACTTTAAATACGAAAGAAATAAGAATGAAGTGGGAGAAATTTGAACTAAACGCTACAGAACGGAGGAAAACAAAGTAGAATAGAACAGCATAGAATAAAATGGAATAGAACGGAATGGGACGTGGTGGGACAGAATGAGACGAAACGAAACAAAACGGAACAGAACGGAACAGAACGGAACGGAACGGAACGGAACGGAATGGAATGGAACGGAATAAAATGGGATGGAATGGAATGGAACGAAGTGGTATGAATCGGACCAGATCGGAGCAAGCTGTATCATGGGATAATAGTGAATAGTATGGAGTAGATAGGTGGGATAGTACAGGTAGAAGTGAATTCGAGAAGAGATAGGTAGAGAAGGATGCAAGTATAAGTAAGTACATAGATTGCCGATGATGGAAACGGCATAGCGAGAGAGGAGGTACATATATATATATATATGTATAATGTTTCTCCCCCCTCTTAAGGCACTCTTGAGGCCCAAGCTTTCCAAGTCTACTTGTGTCGGTCAGTTCGTTAGTAATTACGCGACAAGAGATAAGTCGGGGGGTAGGCGTGCAACACTTGGTGTTGCGTGAAATAAAAAAAAAAAGGAAAACTTTGGGTGTGGCGTTTGTTTTTACAGTGGAAAATCATTGACAATTTACCTTGCTATACTGTTAATTAGTTGTTACGATAGAAAGGAACGTGGGACTTGCAACTTGGACAGTACCTGTGTATATCTCGAAAGTGTTTTTCCCGCTAACGGGTTGGACTGTACGAGGATTAAATTCGTCGTTGAACTGCTTACAATCGAAAAAACATTGTTCGAAACGTAGAAAAATGTTTGATGTTCGGCAGATTTTTATAAACAGATTTCCACAGCATCGATTACATTCGTTTACAGCCGTAATTTAGTAATAGTTTGTACATGTGCTGAGCAACAGTTGTAAGGAATGATCGTCATTCCTATAGATTTCGAAAAAAATTCGGATTCGACGGAAATATTCGTTGGAATATTCCCCAAGTTTAAAACTGTAAAGTGGGAAAAATCTTCGTTTTCACTCTTCCTCGAAACGTTCAATTTTATTTGAATTGCCGTTTGCATTTCGTTCGACTGTATCGGAAGAATGACAGTTTCAGAGGAGTAAGTACGATGACACGTTGGTTTGCTGCCTTTCTCCACTTTTTGTCTTTCACCGTATTTCACCGTGTTTGTGTTTGTTATTGTTATCGAATTATTCTCTCGGATATTTTTCGATTATTTACGGTTCTTCTACCAATAATAGCCTGTTATTGATAAAGAAATTTGGCCAATCTCTGGCCTTAAATTTTATATTATTGTAAAGTGCGTTGTTACGTGCAAAAGTAAAATAACTGATGAAACGGAGAAAACACCTGTCTCTGAAACGTGCAGTGTTTGTTGTCGTAAGTGCTTTTATATCTGTACGAAGCAAAAAAAGAAGAAAAAAGCAAAGAACAAGCGAAGACGTTGACGAAATACAAACAGCTTTGCACGTTATTCGTCTTCATATTTTTCACGTTATTTGAAAAATTACGTTGTTACGAGACTGCACGTACCAACGTATGTACGTATGTACATATATATACATACATACATACGTACGTGTACGTGTACGTGCGTAGAGGGGAGGAGAACGCATAATGAAATCATAACGCGGGTCTAGGCGTGTTCTCTCGTACAAAAAGTTTTTATGGCAGCGGAGCGATTGAAAGTGAGTAGGTGATACGAAGAAAAGTAGCAAAGTCGAACAACAACGAGAATACGTAGAGTGCAACGTGTGCTCGAGGAGAGTACTCGAGCGTGTTCGCGGATTACTCGAGCGCGTTTTTAGGGTTTTAAGATTGAATACACGCTCGGTCAAAAGAGATAGGAATGCGTGGTATGCGACTTGTTCGTTGGACGTGTTCGTTCGCTCCGAGTTGAACCGATTTTATTCGAACACTGGCGAGAATGGCCGAGTCTAGTCGATCTCAACCGATTCGGACCGACTCTTTTCCTGCCGATTGTGACAAAACTTGTTTCACTCTGTTGCTCTATTGCAATTTCTCGGATGTACCGCGGGACTGATTCTATTTGATCTTCGAGGCTTATGTATGTTTTTTCAAAAGTTGTTCCCCGTTGTACGTGTTAGGCACTCTCGAAAAAAGAAACAGCGCCTTACGTAGAAAATATCTCTTCTATTCGGTAAGCCTTGCTTCCTTCAAGGAGGCAAAAAAAGAAAAAAAAAGAAAAAAAAAGTTTCATACGTACTACGTTAGCTCCTGTGATTTAATGTGTACGAATACGTACAAACTTGACACGTACGAACACGTCAAGGGTAAAACCGTCAATTTGAAAGTATGCTCGTCGTATACGTCTTTCTGTTTTTCTTTTTTTTTTCTTTCTTTTTATAATATTTCGACTGGTACTTTGATTTGATCGAACAGCCGCCGTCGACTACTTGGAACGTACACCGCGATGCAATGGGAACACGTTAACGGTGTAACGGTGTAATCTTTTTATCTACAGGCGGTAGAAATATCATCTCGTTCGTTGTCTCGTAGACTTGATCGATCGACATTCGATCAAATGGCAATTATTCGAAAAGTCGATTCGAATAGTGATGAATTTCTCTCTCTCTCTCTCTCTCGAGAGAGAGAGAGAGAGAGAGAGAGAATGATCGTCGGAAAGAAGTTAATTGGCGCGTAACAAAGATACAATTGGAACGTTTGGGTGTCCCTCTGTTGCGTTTAAAATGGTATCGTAAAATATACGCGACACGATGAAAGACAAGCAAGACAGTATGAGAGGAAAGACGAGAGGAACTCGATGAAATGGGAAATACATTAATGTTCATTGTTGCTTGCTTATTTGGTTGCTTTATTGTAGAATGGCCACGGAACTGGCAAACAAGAAGGCCGAGCGCGAGGCTCTGCGCGGTGTTATTCAGCAATGGAACGCCAACAGGTTGGATCTGTTTGAACTATCGGAACCAAACGAGGTGAATTATCGCATCGACTACGTTCGATTTCTTTCGATCTCTTTCGGCTGAGGGATCAAATTTTATCTATCAGCTTGCTCACCAATAGCGAATGTACGCAATGTATTGTATTTTTCAGGATTTAGAGTTCCACGGTGTGATGAGATTTTATTTTCAAGACAGTGGTCAGAAGGTTGCGACAAAATGTATTAGAGTAGCGTCGGATGCGACGAGTCAAGCGGTCATTGAAACGCTTATTGAAAAATTCCGTCCAGATATGCGAATGCTTTCGGTTCCAGAATACGCACTTTACGAAATTCACGAAAATGGTGGTAAGTCAATAGTAGGATTGTCAAGTGTGCGTTGTAATTGCGTTGCAATTAAGACGTCAGAATTGACGTTTATCCTTCGGTTTCTTTTTCTCCTTCTTCTGTTCAATTATTTACAGAAGAACGTAAGCTTGGGCTCGAGGAGAAACCACTGTTGGTGCAATTAAACTGGCACATCGACGACCGCGAGGGACGCTTTCTGCTGAGAAGAATCGATGACAAGACCAACGCTCAGGGCGTTGGTTTCTCTTCTTCGGATGGCTCTAGCTTTCGTAGAAAGTTGAGTAAACGCGAGAAGAAACAGATGAAAAAACAGGAGAAGCTGAGTCGTTTAAAGAGTTTGGAACAAGATGAGAATGCTATACCCGTTGATCAAAATGGAGTAGCCGAGAAACTTTACACGGGTGAGCAAATAACGAATTTCTTGTTATTGATAACCAGCGAGTATATACGCGTGTTATGTAATTCATATAATAGTATAAACAATAGTATAACAATAATTATACCTACGTATATATTTAGATTACTTGGTCTGTACAATGAACTAACAGCGTTCCTGTGTACAGATTGTGTGTATTGGTAAAACGCGATAATGTTCTTGTTTCAGAGTTACCTGAAACAAGTTTTACCAGAAGTATTTCAAATCCAGAAGCTGTGATGAGAAGGCGACGTCAACAAAAATTGGAGAGAAAATTGCAACAATTTCGCAGCAAAGATGGGGGTCCTGATACTGGTGGAACATTGAAGATTTACGGCGAGGCGTTGTGCAAAGACGTACCATATAAAACTTTACTTTTAAGCGTTCGAGACTCGGCAGTTCAAGTCGTGCGAGAAATGCTTACCAAGTATGGTTTAGAGAAGGTGGATCCACAACAGTATTGTCTCGTACAAGTGAGCTACATTTTTTTTTTTTATTTTTCGCTTTTCAATGTGTGCTACGTATAATATCGAATAATTTATAAACATATATATACGTATATATTTCTTTTTTCCTAAATGGTTCATTTTGCAATTGAACGTTGCAGGTAAATAGTGAGAATAACATGAATGGAGGAACACAGCAAGAATATATACTGGACGATGACGAGTGTCCTTTAGCCATTCTTATGAATCACCCTTCTGCTCGCGGTGAGTGTCAGCGTGGTAATTCCTCTAGTAGAAATAATTCAATGTAATTGTCAATTTCAATCGTAAATAAGAATAAATTTTACTTGTAATCGAGTCGAAGGGTCGTATATACGGGTACGAATAGTATAGTACGAATAGCATAGTAAACAGAAATCAAATTGAGAGATATGGAAAGACTTAGGAGGATGAACAAATTTTAAGAATTATTCATCAAAGTTGTACAACAACGATACAACAGCGTAGTTACGCTCGTAGAGACTAGTTAATTCATATCGTCCTATCCCGTGCAATGTCGTGCCATGCCACACGTCATGCCACAAGTCTGGCGTAGTGCAGTATAATGTACATGTATGTACTATATCGATAGTCACGTGCGCGTGCTCGCTGAGCCCGAAGAACCACCCACCAACCCTTATATACCCTCTGACTGTGATACTTGAAATCAGTCGCGCAATATTGTGGCGCAATTTAACGTTACCATGTACCACCAGCAATCGTGATTTAGACTTTTATTTTTACGCAAGTAAATTTTTGTACAAGAAAAGGATTTTTTTATCCTTCTCAGTTTACGCGAATAACGTTTAAAGTTCCATATAATTGCCAGAATAGGATAATAAATTTCTCTAAATTTCTCGGTACACAGTACGAACAGTGAACAAGTATTACGAGTTAATGTATGGTGTAACGCGCCGAAGGATACAGAGCGAGTCAGGTGTTGAATAATACTGTAGTACCATTCCAACATGAGTTGACGACAAAACAATCTGTGCGTCAATTTTCTTGACAATGTAAAACTGAAAACTATTTAGCTTCTCTTAAGTATAAGACACAAAGTATGAAACATAGGAGACCAAAATTGAAGTGATCGATCGAAGAAGGGACCACGGACGCGTGCGCGCACGCATACATACATTCAGAGATATATTCAGGGACCACGTTAAAGAAATCGACAAATTTCGTACAAGATGATGGATTGGGGAATTAGACGTAAGAATATTTAACATTATTCTTTAATCATTTAACAACATTTAGAGATATTCACGGATATTCAGGGACATTCAGGTATAGAAGTAGTTTCTACGTGTGATACGCAAATAAAGTTTTACATCAATAACTCTTCGTACATGTACATACCGATCAATTACAACAGAAATACATTCGAAATGACCGAAATGTTTTTCCTCCAGTGGATTAATACGTGTTTCGAAGATGGAAAGTTGTTTCTTGTTGTGTAGGTAGAATCCTCCCGATAGAAACTCTATAACGCAGATCAAAGTTGACGAGAAATTTGGAGATGTAAATTTTAATCGACTATTCTTTAAACTATTATAACTGATTTATTGTACGCTGCATTGATTTTCGATTCAAATATATATATATATATATATATATATGTATGTGTGTGTCAAATATATATATATATATATGTATGTATGTATGTGTATATATATATATGTACATCGTTCGAAACAGCGAAACGAGAAAATAGATGTGCTTATGTCGGTGAACGTATGTCATGTATTGTGTATTGTTTGTAGGTCAGTTGGATACGTAAAGGGTAGAAAATGTGACACGATATAGCACATGCATCTATAATACAAGAATGATATTTCTAGCATCAGAATATACACAGAATGTACAGAGCGTTCCATCTAAATGTCTTCTCTGTTGCTTTTGGAGATATGGAAAAACTTTATCAACGAAAGTTATTCATTGCAGAGGAAGCCATATTACAGGTGGAGGGATTTCGGAACCATCTCTACTTTTTTTTTTTTTTAAATGGAACGCTATGTTTCTTCACTCACTGATCGATTTCTCTATTAAAAAAAAAAAAAAAAAAAAAAAAAAACACCTAGACGCGTTGAAAAATCATTAGTTTAAAAGATTTTCATAAACATTCCAGAAACAACGGAGATATTTATGATGGTGAAATTGCGCGAAAACAAAAACGGTAATAAAATATTTGTTTTGTGTTATTTACAGGTTCAATCATGTTCCACGTACGGAGACGACCTTCTGACTATGTGCCTCGGAAACGGAAGAAAAAACCTAGTGGCAAGTGGAACGAAGTGGATTACAGGTTTGTTGGAGTGACGAAATGATATACATACTGAGCTAGGGACAACAACTTTGATCGACAGTGAAAATTTAATAGAAATTACCTGTAAAGCAAATTTGAGAGAACTATCGGTGAAATCAATGAAAAGTAACGAGAAATAAACGAGAGATGGTCGTATTTTGTCTGGCAGATACGAAGACGAGAGATTGCCATTTTCGCTCGAGTTGAATCCTGATGGCAATGAAATTGCAAACGGGGCCGGTGTACGGCATCGATTGCAGCCAAATGCAGCAGAAATGGGCTCGGAGAGATCGATATCTATCCATCCGTCTAGTCCGAGCAAATCTACGTCTGTTCCTGCTGCTGCTGTCGCTACCGTTTGCCATACTCGAAGCCCGACCCATCCACCGGAATCAACGCACAATTACGAAACAACTTTCGATCTCGATGGAAACGTTGAGACTGCCAGTCTTACCAGCAGCAGGGATGGTAACAGGTAATGGACAGTGTTATTATATCTGTTCTCACCGAAAAGACACGTGAATAATTTTTCCAACTGATTGTCAAAAACTTGAATTTTCGGAACTCGCGAAACTCTGAAAACTCTCGGCAAACAAAGTGTCGATTCTACTTTGTAAGAGAAATTTTTATTGATCGCAGTTGAATAAAATACAAACAGAATCTTCTTTAAGATCCGAAAACTAACTTTCTGGATCTAATCTGTTTCTCTTTCTTTTTTTTCTTTTTTTTTTGTAGACCATACTGCCGGACTGGATACATATGTACTGAAAAGTCTTTCAGAATACGTCGTGGAGTAGTAATGCAATGAGACATTTTTTGTGATAATAATTTAGTATCTATCTTACATTATCAATTCAGAATTACGATCGATCGCGCGTCCACTTGTATTCTTGAAAAACAAAAAACGACCATCGAACGTTCGTCGAATATTTGAGAAACACATACATATATGACTCAAACATTCTTTATTCGTGCTGCAAGTGATTGTTTATTCATTGATTTTATACTTGTGCGTTATACTTGTCTGAGCTTCGAATTACGAAAAAAAGTACAAAGTTCCAGAATTTCAGAAACTTGAAACTTTTTTGGGTTTCAACGAGTTTCGAGTGTTTCCCTAATCTGTCCCTAGTTTATGTTGTATTAAATAAGTTTACAATAAAAACTTATTTAATACAAGATGAAATTGAATACATACACGGTATGTACGAATCAAGTGTCACACGGCTTGAAACATGAAATACAAATAAAATACGAATATATATATATATATATATCTTTTACAGTTAAACGCACGAGAAATGTCAATCGAAAAATTAAAGAAATAATCTCGATCGTGTCGTTGGTTGTGTGTCGATGGCGTGACACTGAATAATATTGAATTTCTCTGTTACCGTTTCGGACAGAACGCTGCAGAATGATCGACAACCACGTGGAATGGATCCAATCTTACCAGCTGTGTTGGAATTTCTCGAGGAAACGGAAGAAACTTTCTTTCACGCGGTGATTACCGATGTTGAACCGTCGGCACCGCAGTTCAAATTGGCACCAACGTATACGCTTTACTTGGCGGCAAGATATCGCGCAAGCACGCACTACAGACCAGAGTTACAGCCAACGGAGAGAGCTCACAGATTGACCGTGATGTTGGCAAACGTCGCTAGCATGATCCAACGAGTGATACAGGTAACTCGATAAGGTGATCTCGAGCTTCGAGATGATCTAATTTGAGATGAACTACGTATCGAGCAATGAAAACGAGTCCGATCAAGCTCTCCAAATTGTGGGAATGCACGTTTGCCGGTTGTTGGGAATGTTGTCTCTGTTGTCTCGTTCAAGGCGTGCGTAATGATTCTGCACTCTGTTATTGTCGTAGGAACGGTATATGGATACATCTTCGTTGGCGCTGTGGTTAGCAAACGGATCCGAGCTGCTACACATGTTGAAAAACGATCGGCACGTAGGTGCGTTTTCGACGAGGGCGCAGGATATCTTGACGGAAGCAGTTCATACGGCATTCGCGTCGTTGGTCAGGTGCATCTCCTTGGAACTAGCACCGGCAATGTCGCAATTCATGGCCGACGCGGACGAACCTGCGAAAGAAGCTGGAGTGCTCCAAATATTTTCCAGCACGATGGCTTTGCTCAGACGATGCAGAGTGAACGCTGCGCTCACCATACAGCTGTTCAGCCATCTGTTTCACACGATAAACGCGACCGCGTTTAACGCTTTGGTTTCGAATGCGAACTTGTGCGTCAGATGGTTCGGTCGTCGGTTAAAGGCAAGACTAAACGCCCTGGAAACTTGGGCTGAAAGGCAGGGCCTGGAGCTCGCGAGTCAGTGTCACTTGGCAACGATCATGCAAGCGACTCATCTTCTTCAAGCGCCAAAGTACAACGCGGAGGAGCTCGCTACCTTGAGCTCTACCTGCTTCAAGTTGAATTCTCTTCAGGTCAGAGCGTTACTGCAAAAGTATCAACCGGCTGCGGACGAGCCGAGACTTCCCGCGGAGTTGATCGAAAACGTAGTCAAAGTGAGTTGACTCTTGTTCTTAGATAACGATATCTAATCGTCGTGTATTTTGGCGCTGCGACGTGTCAAATGATGATACAGAATTTCCAGTATATTTGTAAGTAACGTGGTGTTGAATTTCAGGTAGCAGAAAGTGTGGCTGACACGCTCGCACGTGCCGATGGCAGAGAGATTCGACTCGAGGAGGAGCCTACGCTCGCATTGGCGCTCCTGCTTCCCGAGGATGGGTACAGTTGTGAAGTTATTCGCGGTGTACCTCCAGGTTTGGCAGAATTCTTAACGCCATTGCAGCGGGATGGTCTTTGCCGTATGGCACCGCAACCCACCAGCAGTGGATATTGGACCATATACATGATAGATCACAATAATGTAAATTGTTCATTTTTTTCTTCTTTGCTTTCTTCTCCCTTTTTTTCTTTCTCAATCTCCCTTTTTTTTTTTGCTGTTGACAAAAAACTAGCGATACTTATAACGACTGGATTCGAACAATGATTGATATTTTAATTTTTGTTTACAATTATGATATTTGACAGTTTCGCAGTCCAAGTGCAATGAGCAATAGATCTGGAGGTTATTCCTGTCATGCGGGACCGACTGGTGCTCAGCCGGAGATACATGTGATAAAACTACACAAGTCTACCAGTGGAATGGGCTTGAGCATCGTCGCGGCAAAGGTACGTATAACATGGTTATATTTACATATGTCGTAGTTATTTTTTAACATATTTACTAACAATAACTATCTTACGAGTACGTGAGATTTTCGTTCTCGCAAATGAAATATACACGTGTATGTGTACGTTTTGCAGGGCGCTGGTCAAGATAGGCTTGGAATATATATAAAAAGTGTAGTTGCCGGTGGTGCTGCGGATGCTGTAAGTAAATATTACGTCATATATACTTTTTTTCTTTTCACGTACAAAAAAAATCTTTTCTCTTCACTTACATTCTTTCGCTATTTTATTATTTCTGTTGTTAATTATATATATGTGTATATATATATATATATATATATATATATATATATATATATATATATATATATATATATATATATATAT
>NW_025110458.1:55074-74572 GCF_011392965.1 Frieseomelitta varia | reverse complement strand
TATATATATATATATATGTATATATATATATATATATATATATATATATATATATATATATATATATATATATATATATATATATATGTCTATTATATAGCATGACGCTAATTATTTGTAGTTTTTTCATCGCAATTTTAAAATACACACGTACATATATATATGTATATGCAGGATGGTAGATTGACGGCTGGTGACCAACTGCTAAAAGTGGACGGACAAAGTTTAGTAGGAATAACTCAAGAAAAGTGAGTAACGATTGAGATTGCACAATGATTATAGAATCATCACTGTGGGAAAATCCCACGTGATACGTCAATTTTTACTGCAGTGAGAGTTGTCTACAGTAGCGGTGTCTGTCACTTTTTTTCCTTTTCTTTTTGTAGGGCTGCTGAATATTTAGTACGAACCGGGCCAATAGTAACGTTGGAAGTTGCTAAGCAAGGTGCCATATACCACGGTTTAGCCACTTTGCTGTCTCAACCTTCGCCAGTGATGACCAGAGGTGCGTATGTTTTTGTTGGTCCACATTTCGAACTAGTAACAACCACCACTCCGATTAATATTTTCAATGTAATACGTTCGAGTATTGTGCGAGTTCACCGCTCGACGATTCGTTCCGTTGTGATACTGACGAAACGAGAGGTTTGCGGTGAAAAAGTATACAAGTATATACACGCACGTGATGTGTGTATATAATTTACAAGACAATGAAGAACGCCGTGAAAGTGAGGCAACGAGCGTGAAAAGGAGCAATGTGATAATAAATAGAGAGGGGAGGTGAAACATTAAGCGATTGCTTAAAACTTGCGTTAGTAAAAATAGAAAATAATAAACTCCAATCGATCCCGGGGCGATGCTGTTGATTTTGTCGGAATTGCGGAATGTCGAGAGAACAGCTTGAGACAACGCTTTCACGAATCGTGAATTATTCGCTCGCATTGTCCGTCGCCTCGCATTTGTTATTTTGTTGTGGTCGGGTTCTGGTCCGTTGCCAAATACAGCCAAATATAGATAATCGCTGTGCTTGATTAACGCTTTACTAACTGATTGTTCCCGAGCAGCGCACAAGGTTCGACCCAAGTCCGAGAACTTGGAAGCTTCTTCGACGGTACAGGAAACGAACGAGCAGCCATCTACGTCGCATTCGATGGGTAATTTGTTGAGCGTTCCAAGGCATGCGATCGATTCGGAACGTTCGATCGATTCAGTACCAGGTGCGATTCTTTCTTCGATTTGTTCAAAAGGATTTGGATGTGCGTTGTTGTGAATTATTTTCGTCGAAATTTGTTCAATGTTTCTCCTTTCTGTATGTCGCTCCGTTGTATCTCGAATCGGTATACTGTGATCTGCTCTGGGAATCTCGTTTGCAACGAGTTGACCCATGACGAGCGGTTATTAAAATTAAAATAAAAATACGCGAAATACGTATGGCCGATAAAAGACAAAAGAGCAACATTTGAAAACGAGAAAAACGAGAAAGTATTGTAGTTGTTGAACATGGTAGTAGTAGTAGTGGTGGTGGTGGTGGTGGTGATGGTAATGGAAATTTTTGAGCAAATTTTCAGATTCTATGGATATTAGCAAATCACGCGATATTATTATTATTGTCTCTATATCTACCGAGCAGTAATGTACACGCTTCAACTTACCGATAACCAAGAAAACCAGACCAAAGTTTGCCAAAATTCTGTTTCAGAAGTTGGGCAATTCGTTTCGCTTGCCCAACCGATAAATGTAAATGCTGTCCGAACGTCGTCGTCGATCGTTTTAAACCCGTCGGCAAATTCGGACAGACAGCCCTCGGCAACGACAGCGACGACCGTCAAACGTGACGATCTCTCTCTCGATTCGATACCTTATATCGATCAAACTGTCGAAACGCCCTTCCCGTTTCATCCTTCGAACAAAGTCGACGATTACCGATCGAAAGGCAACGACGGCGCGTTTGACGCTGTGACGAATATCTCGCCAGACGATTTCGTCGCGAGATCGAATTTACCACGATGCAATGGCGACGACGTTACGATCAAACGTCCCAGATGCTCGCAACGATTGATGATCGAGGGATCACGGATCGCGAACGAGCACCGAGAAGAGGAATTGTGGGACGAGCGACAAGAAAAAGACGACGATGCTGTTGAAATCTGCACGATCTTGAGAACGACGGCAAAAAACGGCGTCGATAACGCAGCGATTCCAGTGTTAAATCTTGATCTGTCTGGCCTAGATGGCGATACGTCGGGCAACGTGTCGAGCTTCGGCAAGTGTTGGAAATCACCGGAAGAGGTGCGCCTCGGTTACGGTGGTCGCGTCGCAGCGTTGACCAAACACTTTTCGAAACTCGGCGACGTTGAACCGTCGATCGGTCGTCGACCCAATTCGATGAAATTGCTGGAGAGTTCGAAGAAGTTCGCATCGGAACCAAACGTCGCCTCGATTCGGGCTCGTCAAGCACTTTCCGGTCGGTTTCTTACCCTCGATGATGACGACAACGACGACAACGACGACAGTAATCACAATCACTGTCGATCCGAACTGGATTTGAGAGACGATGAGATCAAACGACGATATCTCCTATCGATCGAATCGGATCAAATGTTGGAAAAATTAACCGTCGATCTGTCGAGTGAGAACAGCGATCCCAACGATTTGGCTGAGGTAGTGCGCGGAGGTGTTAGATCGACGAATGGCAAACGAAAGTTGTCATTGTCGGAACAAAGACAGATGATAGAACAACTGAGAGAGATGTCCGATCTCGGCGACGATTCGAGAACAGCAGGAGGGTCGTCGTCCTTTCCCTATCGTTCTCCCTCTCTGCCTTCTTTCCACCTGTTGTCAAACAGATGTGCAAATGCCGAATCCTCGGACGGAGTTGTCGTTGATGAGAAGCGAGATGCGGCGTCTGCGCCGTTGCTTCTGCGTGAAATGCAGGCGAATATTCAGAGATTTGCGTCGTCGTGGCCAATGGATATCGGAGGGAATTGCGTTCAAGAGAAAAAGGGCAAACGATCGTCGCTGGTGCCCGTCGATGGTAAACTGATCAAAACCCTGTCCAATTCCTATCCGAACGTCGAGAAGGCGAGGGAATTGTTGCGTCGGAATGAGAACGAAAATGAGCAGCCAAAACGAAGGTGGTGTAACTCGAAGGAATGCTCTTTGGCGATTGAGAATCGATTGGGACGAGCTACCTCGTCGTTTCTCGTCACCAACGATCAGCGGTGTGTTCGATCTCTGAACGAGGACTCGTCGCGAGATAATAGAAACGATGAAAACGGGGCCAAAGCTCGTTGCAAACAAAGTTTCATCGTCGGAGATCTGAAATCTGAAGGGAATTCAGCGTCGCGCGTCGAAGGGAGAAACCATTTCGACGTTTTGCCGATTGAAATCGATCAACAGGGGTGTACAACGATTGAAAGAGAAACGTTGACGTCTGGCCGATCTAGAGATCTAGAGGCCGATACAAAGCTCGACCAAGATTGGAAAATGTCTGGTTTAGAATCCAAGATTTATCAAAGATCAAGTGAAACTCGTCTGGATATTGGCTTTCTTCTACGTAAGCAATTAATTCTGCTCTCGCACATCTTTCGAACGCGTGCCTGCCAATGTTGAGAAAAAGTGTCATGTACAAAATTTTTTAATGCCAATCCATAGTGTCATAGGGCATGTCAAGATACGTAAATACATTATTCTCTTGATTTTTTTGACACTTTGAGTTGCAGGAATTTGAATTTTGGTCGCAATTTTTAAGCACATTCTTTTGTTTCTTTCGTTGGTGACTCGTCTCGCCATGATGAGATGTTTACACGTTTTATGTAGGTTGAAAGTATAGAGCGAAAAAAAAGGGAGAGAGAGAGAGAGAGAGAGAGAGAGAGAGAGAGAGAGAAAGAGAGAGTGAGAGTGAGTGAGTGAGTGAGTGAGTGAGAATGAAAAAAAATGTACAAAAGAGACGAATGGAACTCGGCTCGCTTATAGCGGTGGTTCCCAACCTTCTTCTGGCCATGCCCCACCTGAGCATCTCTGAAATCCTTACAATATAATCCAAAAACTGAATTTTTAACGTGGAGAAAGTCTAAAAGGCCTCAACAAGCTTCCAAAGAGCGTGACGTCCACGAAAGAGAAAAATTGGAAAGTTGAATTTTCATTTAAAGAAATGCAGAAGAAAGAATTCACTGTTGGCAAACTCATTCTCGGATTGCCTTGCTGTGCTGGGGTGTGGGAGCCTACGGGGTTGGGAACCACGAGCTTACAGTCTTGATGTTACATGTTCGCTCCTTTTCTTGTTTATTTCATCCTCTCAGTTTCACGTGAAGATGACTGTGCACGTATATAATGTGTATGTATAGATTTGCGTATATTCGATATTTGTATTCTATGTCACTTACACGTTATTATCGTTTCTACGTCTCTCGTTGCGATGCATGCACGTGTATTGTTAGAACACATTCTCGAGTGAGCATAGATAAAATAAGCGTACAATGTGTACTTTGTAATCTGACAAACATACACGCACTGGTGATGGTACTGAATGATAACGATGAGCACGCGATGCACGCGTGAAGACTTGATGTTATTTATATATACTTTATGATTTCTTTTGAGCGATGCAATCCGTTCAATTGATATTCGTGATACGTATGTATATAGCAGTGACGGCGAACCTTTTTGAAAAGTAGGTTGAAATTTGTTCATTATTTTTTTTTTTTTTTAATACTAGCTCGTGGGTCACTAAGTCAGTGGCGTCACTTGGAAAGGTGGAGGGGAGGATGGTTAAAAACTACTTTTTTTTTGGTTCTCACTTTTATAATCCTCTAAAAAGTTTACGTTTCCTTTTTATTTTACTTTAACTTTTACTTTTGCAAGTAAAGAGCAAAAAATAAATGTCAACGTCGAAAAATTGATATAAAAGGGGTGACATCATGCCCAGTCACCCCTGCACTATACATTATATATATATACACACACACACACACACACACACACACACACACTTTATTTCTTAATATTTTTTATTGTCTGTTCTCTCTTTTATTATATAAAAAAGTAGCAAAGCTACCCATTCTATATAAAATTTTTTACACACAAGTAACTCGTATAACATTTAAGACTTAAAATACCTATATTATATATATATATATATATATATATATATATATATATATATATATACATAACCAAGTGGTAAATCTTCCATAAAACACAATTATGCATTTATTTCTCACTTTTAAGCTCTAACCGAACACTTGTAATTTTTTCAACATTTTTTGAAAAGAGGAGTTCGAAAAATAATTAAAATTGTTTTATATATATGATGATAAGTTTATAAAAATCAACGCGTGGGTCAGTGTCTGACCGGCGTTGGTTCATAGGTTCGTCATCATTGGTATATAGTATAGTGCCTGAGTTGTCCATGCCTGTCTAAATGTTTCATAGCAAACGTCGGTAAGCTACGAATATTACACAGATACATATGTAATATGTTTTCGCATGTGTGGTGGCTATCGCAGGACCTCGTCGCATGAGTGAACGAGATTTACCGTCTCGGCTTGGACGCGATGCAACTGCCCCGCAACAGCAAATACATACCAGCAAGTCCGTGCCAGCGTTGCATAGTAAGTAGAGATGATGACAATTGAAGGAGGGGAAATGAATGATGATGACTGCGAGCTCTGCGCTCTGTTATGACTGTCATTACCACGCTGTTGGTTGTTGAATTCGCGCACCCCTTTCGTTTCTCTTTGCTTCATTTCGTTACTACCTCGCCACACGATTTTAATCCGCTTCCCGTCTTTTCGTTTCGTTTTCTATTCTCTTTGTTTGTTCCATTTTCTCTACCTACAAGTACGTTGTATTTCTGTTTATTATTGTATCATTATCGCGTTATTGCCTCCTCGTATTGTTAAAATTTCACGTACGTACGCATGTAAATTAATGACACGTGTCGTATGAAACAGACGTAGGAACGGATGGGAAACAGCAGCACGAGGTGTTCAACCCTGGCTATAGCAGGGCATCGTCGAGCAACAGCGTTACACCGCCCGTCACTCAGCCACCTCCACCAATGACTGCGATCAACGGTTCGACGTCGCTACGTTCTCGGTAAGATTCCTTTTTTTTTCCCCCCCGAATTCTGGCAAATTACAGACGTTACACGTTGAATCACATCACGATTAATTGCTCTTCTCTTTTTTTATATATATATTTATATATATATATATATATATAAAACAGCTCGAGTCATAATTTGCACGACCCGACAAAAATTGGGACGTTACCACCAACCGGTCTTGTGAGTAGACAGCAGTCGTCGCCAAATTTGAACCCTGGTCAAACAACGAGTAACAATGCCTCGAGCGTCAATGTCGGTTCGAGCATGCTTCAAGGTAACGAAGCCGAAAGATTTTATCAAAACTTGAGCATCTATCGAAATCAAGACGCGCCCGCAAACACGGCCAAGCAACGGCACAGCCCGTCTCAACATTCGGATGATAGGTAAGCAGCTTTCTTTGTCGTTTGTCTCTTTCAATAAAATTCATTCGCTTCACTTTTCTTATTTCTTAGTTGATATTTCCCATTTGTGTGTTGTCAATTTAAATCTCCTAATTTTCTTCCTCCTTCTCGCGAATTCTTCAGGAATCCTTTGCAGTTGCAAAAGAACTCGAGAGGCTCGCAAAATTTTCTGAATCGTCCGGGTGCGTTTGAAATAAATCAGACCAAGGACCGTCCGATATCCGCGTACGTGCCTCAAGCCCAACAGCAAGCTTATCCCGTTGGTGGTCTGTCGCAGCAACAAAATTCTGCAGCGCCGCCAAGGTCTCAGTCGTCTCGAGACATAATACGACAAGAAGCGAAGCTTCAAGAAATGCAGGAGGAGGTCAGAAGACGTGAACTACGAGGTGGCGTTCCAGCTTCATTGAATCAGTATCGACCAAACGCGTATAATTTGAAAACAAACATGTCTGTTCAATCGTCGGTCGGTTCTGGCGTCCGACCGACAAAATCTATCGGTTCTCAACCAAATTTGGGGTCGAGTCCACCAGTAACAGTGTCCTCGGCACCATCCATCTCAGTGTCTGGTCATGTCGCCGCAAGGCAAACGGGTTCTTCGAATTCTGGTTACTTGGATACGCAGTACGGCTCGTACATGGTTCAGTATGGAAAGTCTTCGCATATGCACCAACATCAACATCAACACCAACATCAATCTCAACCTCAGTCGCAACATCAGCATCCACATCAACTTCAGCATCAGCATCAGCATCAGCATCAGCATCAACATCAGTATCAGCATCAGCATCAGCATCAGCACCAACATCAGCATCAACACCAACAGCAACAGCAACAGCAACACCAACACCAACATCAAAATGTACAACAACAACAACAACAAAATCTTGGACACATTCAATATGGACACGCTGGCGTGACATCACCGAGGGGAAAGAATGATTTGATTCGCTTGCAGTCAAACGGAATGTTTCTCGACTATGGAAGAGATCAGGGTATACGAGACATTGGGAAATTGTACGTGGATCAGAACCAACATGTTGCTGTTGGATCGCAGTATTATTTAAACGCCAATTCGGACGTACGAAACGAACATTATAATGACGAAGGTGAAATGAACAGAGCGCAAGCTGCGTCGGACGGAAATACCATGTCCAACGAAATTTCGATACGGTCTGCTCTAGCGGAAGAAGGATTTACAGAAAGTCCTCCGCCGCCGCCACCGAGCACTTCGACTCATCCACTTTACAACAAACAAACGGATTCAAGGTAACGTCTTGTTTATCGGTTACAATAGAAAGACGTAGATAACTAACGTTAGATAATTAAAGACTGAAAGAAACGCTTGCCCATCTAGGTACACCGCGAGTATGCAGGATCCTCCTCGCGGAGGATACTATCCTGCAAATACGAGTGGGGCTGCGTTACAACCACGTCAGTATCAGTATAGCGCTTCAAATCCGTGGCAGCGAGAAGAGAAAGAAAGAGTAAGTTCATTTGTCAAGTCTTTGTCGTTTATCGTTTTATTCTTACAATCACTGTCATTTAGGAACAAGCGCGCAGAAGAGAAGCTGCAAGACAATGGCGGGACCAACAAATAGCAGAATTAAGTGCACTATCTCATAGGACATCGCAACAAGAGGAGCAACTGCGAGCTCTTCAACTAGAGAGAGACTTTCAAAAGAGAGCCGAGGAAGTTGCCAACCAACAGGACGACGACGAGGAAAGTAACGACTTGGATACCGAAAACATAAGAATTCAACAAAGTTTGCTTCGTACAACGGTGGCGCAAGATCGAAATAATTCACTGGACCAACATCATCTCAACTTGTCTAGAACCAATATGATCAATCAATCTGTCAAAGGGAGCCACACTGGTCAGTCTACCGGTACTACTTCCCTGATGCATTCTACCAATGCCGCGACAGCACACACGATCAATAGTTCGTCTCAGCAATATTCGCAAAATGTTACAAATTTACAACAGCAGCAATCACATCAACAACAACAACAACAACAACAAGATAATTCTGACTCGCATTTATCGTCAGACTTTCAACACGAACACGCCAATCAAATGGCAAATAACATAGGGCAATTTCAAATGTCATCCTTGATTCATTTGACCTCCTCTCAGAAACCCCTTGGTTTGTCTCAATCTAACGAAGAAAAGGAAATTCATCGTAGACACGAGGAAATTAAGCGAAAACAAGTAGAATTCGATGATGCTCAGTCGAAAAAGAAGGAAGAAGAAATGAACAAGCAACAACAAATTCAACAAATGTATCAGCAACAGCATCATTCGCAGCAGTTGCAATCCCATTTAAAAACTCAACAGTTATTGCATCCCAGTATGTTACGATTGGACAGTTTAATTATTAACGGATCAAACGCATCTTGTAAGTATTTATATTATTCGTAATTATGAATTTCAATAAAAATGAAAAAAGAAATGATCTTCTTCTGGTAACTATTGTGATAATTATTCGATATATAAATACTACGTGTATATTTTGACAGCCACGCAAAACGCTAGCAATGACGCGCCTCTACCTCCAGAACGAGGTTCCAGTTACGCGATTATGTCGCAGCAGAGTACTCTCAGATCAAATAATGCAAACATATCAAATATAATAACGTTGACTCAACCGCAATCGACGTCCATTAAGAAAGTTTCTTTTCACGACTCGAACGCAAATGTAGAATCTATGCAACGAAACGTTTCGTCTGGAAATTCTAATACGAGTCAAGTTTCGACTATGGATGTCATTACAGAAGATCCAAATGTAAGATAGATTGCACGCATATGTGTATATTTTTAAATTAACATCACTTTTACATATATCTAATCGTTTGTATTTTTTTTTTTTAACTACTTACAAATATTGTATAAATTGTATTGCATAAGAAAACTTGACGAGCCTTCTTGTTGCACATACATACACTCAGAATCGATCATTTAGCACTTAAGAATCGATTTCGAAGCACTTGACTTTTCTTGCGTAATTAAATCTTTCATTAATTCAACATGTAGCCAACTATTTACATGTAGCTAGCTTCCCGGTATTCTTGTGGAAAATTCAATTACAAAAACTGTGCAAACCGCATTTTCAGAATTTCATAAACGATGCGGAAATTTTATTGGCATCTCCAAAAACGCCTGAAGGATCCAGTGGAACTTCGATTACTGGTAGTACACCTGGTGTTATAGGTGCTCAGGAAGTATACAAGTAACGCCATGACATGCTAATTTTGTTGTTCTCGAATGATTAGTAATAATCAGAAGATAAACTGTAGATTTTTCACTTGGCTATTTAGGGATCCTAGACAAAGAAGACTCGCTGAAAAGCAAAAACAGCAACAAAGTTCTCAAGTGGGACAAGTACCTGAAAAGCTCAGTTTTAAGGAAAAAATGAAGATGTTCGCAATGGAAACCGGTGAAGATGGAACCCCGCGGGACAAGGTAAAAATTTCACGTGCGCAGCGCGAGATAGACAACATTGGAAACCCCAGTGTTCCTACACTAAACAGTAATAACCATCATCACCACCACAACCACCACAGTAACAACAACAACAACAATAACAGCAACAGTGGCAGCAGTAGCAATAATCCAAATAACAATAACAGTAACAATGGCAGTAATATCAATAACAATAATAGCAACCGACAACAATAGAAATTAAGACTGAAAATTAAAAATTGATTTATTTTTTTTAGAATCATACTGTTGTTAATGCGAATAAAGATCAGAAAGATCAGCATGGTAAAGGTCGAGAACGAAACTTGTTATATTTAATGTAGAGTATATAATGTGTATTATATTCGTAACGGAACCGACCATTCTATGTAGACGTATATGGATCATTCCAGCAATTATTTGCACTGTTTTGACCAAAAGTATGCCATGAAAATGGATATGGAGACGAGACAAGTAGTAGGACAATTGTTATTTAGGTAGGGGTATATTAGGGTAAAATAAATGCATTCACGTAATAGTATATTTCACCTCTTGGCTTTTGTATTTTTAGTATTTAATTACACAGTTAATGTCGAATGCATTTAATGCCTAATCATTCCATTGGACCAATTTGCATTTTCTGATAGTTCTACGCAATGGCTACTATAAGGCTTATAACGAAATCTATGGTAATTAACCTGGGATTTGAGAATTATTACATCGATTTTACTGAAACACAGTGTACCATATAAAGATTATACATTTTATCTTGAATGTACATAGATAGAACACTAGTTGAATTTTTAGAATTACTTGTTATTTACGATATTGTTTCGTATTTATATATTTGATGTGTGACGCGTATCGGATACCGAGCACTCTGACCGACTCGTGTGCACTTTTTCGTTACACAGCCAAGAGGCACGATAGCTTTAATGCAATCGTCGTTGATGAAATATTTACGAATTTAATCAAATGTGTGGCAGCTTTAAAATGAAATAATGATTATATAACACAAATGACACATATATATTTGACCAAACGAAATTTCAAATGGTAAACTACTAAATTCACGTTATTGATCAGTCCGTTCTAGATCTATTAGATTAGTTTCTTACGGTGACCAATAATAATTCTTCCACCTTGGTTCATTACGTGCGTAGATGTAGTTGCATTGTTGTAAGATTTTATTTTATTTACGTGCGTTTATCGTACGACGCACATGTAATTTCTCGTCGAGCGATGTGGAGAAAAAGACGCTGTAACTCCTATGTTTCTTTTTCTTTACATCGCAACATTGGATTTTACCATTTGTTTTTACAATCGTATATTTAGTTGTTCCGATGATAATGAAATTTGCGAGATCTATTGAAAAAGAAAGTTGTTGAAATTAAGATAAATCAACAGGGAAGTAGATAAACTAACGAGAAATCAATGCGCGGCACGTAGAAATATCGTTTTTATTGTGTACAACGAACGTATGATGTTACATAATATAGTTACACTATATATTTTTTCTAACATATATGTATTTTCACGTTCCGTCGATACGAAAGTAATTTGATAATGATTTAAACAAGTATTTGCAAAGTATTGTCACAGTTTACTATTGTATACATTAACGATTATACATAACATTTACAGATCACCTATTTTTTAATTAATGTAAACGTACGATGCGATTAAGAAATAAAAAAAAAGTTATTTGTAATCTAAAGTGATTGAAAAAAAGTATTTTAGACAAGATGATACTCCTTGATTTCTAAGTGGTACCTACTTATAGGTATTAATACACACATACATACACACACACACACACACATGTACATGCAAAGAAAAATACACAGATTTTAGATTACAAGATATATATTATCAAAGAGATTAATTATAATGATAAGAAATTCTAACGAAGATTATTTGGACATGTATATAAATGAAGAGGAATATTTTCAAAGTGTCATTAATAAACGAAAGGAAGAGTATAACATAACAAGCAAATAAATTTAATTATGTTTATGTACACATTCAACCATTTCCCTCTTTAGCCTGCAACTTATAATAATATACAGATAGAAAGAGAGAGCTATTATACGATTATATCATTGGAATAAAAATCATAAAAATTTTATACTGTAGAAAAGTTTTAACTTTGAAAAACAGTACAATGGTATATGTACATTGAACTTAATTTGATTAGAAGATTAAATTATACAACGATACGTACGATACACATATTTCTACATAATCGAATTTAATCTGCCTCGAGTATAGAATCCTATATATTAGAAAATTCCAAAGTAATATACAGTAGAACGTGAATTATCTGAATACAGCCTAATTATATAAGTGCACATTTAAATTACATCTTTCAAACGAGCAACTTTTATACTTTGGAACGGATAAAATGATCCTTTGAAATGGATAAAATGTCCACCAAATTTTAGTGCCTCGTCCAGGTAAACTTGCCCTTCATTTACACCATGAAAATACTATTAAAAGAAAAATTAATTAAATATCATTGAATATTTAAAAAAGAAGTGAAAATACATATTATAATTCAGTCGCAGAATATAATGTTGGAAAATGTACAATTAGTATTAAAAAATAGTGCTAGTATTAAAAAATAGTGAATCGATATTATTGGAATTTTAAAGTAACTTGAACAATAAGAGAGATTTTCATCTGTAGAGAGAAGTTCGAAGGTAGCAAATGTGATGATAATTAAATCTATGTATGTATGTACAAATGGATCTGGCATTAATCGCAAGAGATAGAGCTCTTGTGTTGCATACCAGGTGAAGAGACAATGGAAATCTTACAGCATCTATGTACGTATTCTTTTACGTAATAAACACTCGTGTTTGAAACCTATTTGCGAAGTTGATTCCTCCAGACCGCTTGTTTAATCGGAACGGATTTGTGTCCCGATTAGTTCGGATAATCGACGTTCTACTCTGTATTTACGACGTTTCCAATCCTCGGCTATTCTATTTCTGTGTCTCCGGCCAAGCTGAAACTAGCGAATCGCGAGCACAAAGAGATGTTTGTCGCGAGTCAGTTTCACTTTGTGCGACAAGTATATTTTTGATACATACTAGGGATATATTTTAGATATCACTCAGAGTCTCTTCGTTCGTGTCCAGTTGCTGCGACATCACGAAAAGAGAACGCATACGACGCATGTTATAATTTAGCTAACATCGACTGGAAATTTGCCGAGAGAGGCGGCATAGTCGCGTCAGGTGGAAGGAAACGTCTCCTCCGTTGATCCGTGGAATATAGTCAGGAAAACTAAATTCAAAGAAATTGTGTTAGTCGATTCGACCGCATCGTGGATAGTTGTGCTTGCGTCTCGACTGAATTCACAGTACGATAGCAGCAAGTTCTTTTGGGAAAGAGTAACAGAGTTCCAGTCACGTTCGTGCGTTTTATCACGTCGATACACTTGTTATACCGCCGAAAGCGTCAAGTGAAAAACCGTTTCAATGGTGAACACACTCGGGAGGAAATATTGACTGATTTACGTCTATTAACGTGCACGTATGAGAATCGGTTCTCATTTAGACGGTAGACGAAATTGAAGCATCGAACGAATACAGCGATTATAACGTTATAATTTCTATGTAAAGTTAACCATTGTGTGGATTGAGCACATGCGTGGTATTATTTATCGTTGAAACGATTCCTAACCTGCAGGTAAATATTTTCGTTATTTCTATTTTAATTTGGATTACGTAAACAGCCAGTTTAATTCTGCGTAAAAAAAAAGAGCATTCGTTTGTCGAATAAACGCTGTTCGAGTATGTTGCACGTGCGTTTACACGTACGAGAATTTTTCCAAAACGTAATTTTTGTTAGTCTAGCAAAAGATCTAGCGGAGACTAGCGGAGTTTGATTAATAGTAAACGCTAATTTCATGTGGGATACACATCATCGATGAGTATGGAATATCGTCGATGTTCGTGCTCCTGTTTTGCGAGTGTGTGCATGCCATGTGTGTGCAAACGCGAACGCTTTGCCGATCACACACGAAACCATAAAATTGGTCGGGATCGCTTAGGAAACCAGTTTATATGGTACTTGAATTAGACTCGTGGATGCCGGTGCGTTGTTGTATCAGTCAGTGTTCTCTGCGATCCAAATAATCCTGCCGAAGTTTTCTCTTATAATGTACATAAGTCTTTACTTTCGTCAGATCCGCCAGGAAATAATATACGAAAATTCTAATGTGCAATTTTATTGGTAGGGATCGAACGATAAACGGATAAATTGGCAACGATTAAAGGATCCTTGAAAGGTTTACAAGTACGTGTGTGCGCATCGATTGATTTGGTAGCTACCGTCGTGGAAGAGATCGAGCGATGTTTTTAAAAAGAAAATTGTCTGGCAAGCGTATATTTAATATACGCAACTGCATTCGTAACGATAACAGGAGTTTCCGTTTCCACAGTATATTATTGTTATCTTCGAAATTGAAATTTACCGAGTGGCTCGAGATTATCTGTTTCGCATTGCGAGGAAGGAAATTAACGAGCGAGAAAAGATTCTTCTTTTTTTTTCTTTCTTTCTTTCTTAACAACTCTAGTAGTCTCAGAGATAATTGCGATTTAGGTGTGGAAAGAAAGGAGGTGAAAAGGATGCGCGAGTGGAGAAAAAAAAGAGACGATATCTCGATATGTCGGTGTGGTTGTGAGAGAGATTTTTAAAAATAGTACCAAAAGGTAGATTGATGCTCTTTCGCAAGAATTTGCGAATTACGGCAATATTCTCATGCACGGGTAACATTGCAAGTATGCAAATTGAATTGCAGCGTTATCAATGATGATTTCGCATTGCTAAAATAGAAATGTATTTTAAGGAAAACCGAGAGTTTTTGAGCCCTGTTACATACGTCCTATTGACGCATTGGCGAAATGCCAAATATTTGCACTAGCCAGAACTATCCAACACAGTTGGAAGCATATATTTCACAGAATTTCCCCGATTGAATACCGCTGATCTGTCAACCGCATATTAAAATTCAACGACAAGTTGGAGTTGATACCAGGCATTCTTAACGTATTCATCAAAATTTTGGTCTATGCTGTATTTATATTCTCTGTTCGTCTCGCCTTAAATTTTCTTATCTTTTCATTTTGAAGTTATCGTTGTATCCATCCTTTTCAGAGAATTTTCACCAAAACAAACACCTAAAAACGTAAAAGTAAAAAGAAAGACGCGTTACATCATTGTGTATCATTCATACATGCGGTAGGATATCGCAGAGTGTCGCCAAATTAATTCTTCTTGACTCGTTACATTCTTAAAAAAAAAAAAAAAAAAAAAAAAGGAACAAGAATAGATTTAGTAAGTGTAAAAGACAAGTGGACACCAGACAATGTATCGAAAATTTGGTAGATTTTCCGAAAAAGAGGATAACTAAAGCTACGTTGGAACTTTACATAATATGAATGAAGATGAACGTGGTTGGTTAGATAGTCGAGCGTAAAACAAGTGTGCCCGTGAAGAGAAACAAGATAAAAGAAGAAGAAACATGTAATAAGAGAAAAAGAAGAAACAATGGCAGGAGAAGCTCCGTGTAAAGCTGTAGATGGTTGTTGCATGGCGAAATGAAGCGCGGGGTTGTTGATTAGGTGGTAAGATGAGACGATGAAAAGAAGTTGCAACGATATGACACGTATTTGAGTGTCATATACAATACAATGTGATACGGTGCGACGAATCTCGCGAGTCGACAATAACATGTAGATACAATCAACAAGAAGAAGATTGGAAAGAAAGTAACATCCACTGTTTTATCGGTGGAGAGAAAATCTCGATGAGACACAGCAACGAGGAGAGAGAGACTGATTGTCGGCGAGAGTGACGATAGCAACGACGAGATGACAAGATAACGAAACGGATGCGAAAAAATTCGAGACAGCAGTACGATAGGGGAAGATAAGGCGAGAAGAATAAAGATAAAACATATCATTGTGTAGGAAGGAAAAGATCTTGGTAAAAGGTTGGAAACTTTTCGACGACATACATATGTTACGTATATTTTCGATACTGTAGAAAAGCAGGAACTTGATCTCTGCTCTCGAAGATTTTGAAACGTGAGTCCATATAAATTTATTCACGCATTTAGATTTGTTAATACGCGTGTTTCGAAACGCCGAAAGAAATACATAGGAGAAATATTTGCGCGAAAAGAGAAAGTGTACGGATTTGTTTCAAGTCAACTTACTGGTAAGCGTGTCTAGATGTATTATAATACTATTAAATGTTATTAAATATATATATATATATTTCGTAAATCTGCTATGTGTGAAACGCGCCGAATCATGAAAAATTATTGATAGAAGAGGAAGAGGCAACCATCTTCTGCGTCAATCTTGCCTTTTGATTTTTAATTCTCTCTCTGCTCTGCCTTTGTGCGTTGTGTTACAAATTGTCGAGTTTCGCTTTTTGTAGTTTGGATTTGCATTTCTTGCTCTTCTCTCGTTCAATTCGAGTTTGTATTGATTTTTTTTAATCCATCTAACGTGTATGCACAGTGCATACACACACGTACCAGACATGCATCTCGCAGATTCTTTTCCACTCTAACTTTGTGCTGTACATGAACGTGAGTGTTTACGTACGTTCATGTTTAACAACCAAAACGTTGAAAACTAATCGTAACATTGTGCAATTGCGAGAGATCGCGGCGCGTATCGATTCGAGTTTGCGGTTGAAGATTTGTACGTGTGTCTCGGGAGCATGGAGGCGAGGAGCATTACACGTGACTCTGAGAAAATAAATATGTTTGTTTACTTTGAATTACATGCGACGAACGCATTTTAGGACGCAAGGCTTATTTATCCGGTTGAAACGATTAGGACGAGGTAGATAATTATTCGCGAATGAGAGCGTGTAAGGAAACGATGTTTGTTGTTTGTCGGCCGATCGATTCACAGTATAATATGCGCAATAACGAGATCTAGTTTCGCATTACCTTCGATAGAAGAGTACGCGTATAAGAATCTACGCCTTCGAACTCGACCGCAGAGGTGACCTCTGATCAGTGGTATCAATAATTTACCAGATCGGATTCGCGATACATCAAATTTCAACTCGGACATTGTGTGTGGCATGCATACGGGAAGGAGGAAAAGAGAAGAAGCAACATTTTAACTAGTAGTATGTATGTATGTATGTGTGTATGTATACAGTGTGCATGGAACGTGTGCATAGAAAAGTTACAATAAGATCGAAACGAACACATTCATTTCGCATATCCGAACATGGATTGCATTTGCGAGGGAATTCGTCCATGTTGTCTGTCTGTACGTACATACGCACACGTAGATACCTACGGGTCTGTATATATGTAAGTACGTATATGTCGTGTGGAAACCAGCATTAAATTTCTCTCTCTCTCTATCTATCTATCTATCTATCTATCTATCTATCTATCTCTATCTCTATCTCTATTTCTCTCCCCCACTCGGGTAAAGTAGGTTTTCGCACTACGTCTAATTTGAATTCGTTGGACAATCGGCGCAATTGGCTTGTTTGCTTGAGCTTTTTGTTTTCTGTGTACGGCGAACTCCCGGTTTATCTATTGCATTAGGCGATTAAACAGACTTTACGCGCGTACACTCTTTACGTAATGAATCAATGAAGCGCGCGCGCGCAAGAGCGGGTCCGTGCGCCCAAGTGACTACATTCGATTTTCGTATTTCACACACAGTGTATCGATGTGCCTCTCCGTGCGGCTCCCATTTCGGTATAGAGTATCTCCGATTGCAACAAACTCGACTAATCTTTTACGATTAACAGCCAATTTTTCCTTCTCTGTTCTCTCCGTACTCTGTGCCTTTCTCCCTTTGTCTAAAATTTCTTTTTCTTTTTCAGTTTTTCCAGATTACGACACGATCGCGTTTCCTCTCTGTTCCTGCTGCTCAGCGAATTTCTTGTTGAAAGTGCAAGTCTTACTTTAAATCTACTTTAAAGTCGGTGGGGATCTTTGAACAACAGGAAGAAGCATGCACGGGACCGAGTCGTCCTGGTCTCTTCCACCGAAACAGGCTCTCTACGATCCAACGCTTGAAAGGGATGCTTGCGGTGTTGGATTCATTGTTGCCATAGATGGGAAAAAGTCGCATAAAGTGAGTGTTGTCACCACGCAGCAGTGGAGAGTCGCGCGCGTAGCTTTTTCTCATTGGGCTTGGAATTTTGCCTTTAAAGAGAGTTTGTTCTCCTAGCCCGAGTGGCGTTGGAACGTCGTCTTTGCACGCTTGTGTCTGACAATGAGCTGTGCCTATGTTAACCGAAAAAGCGTTCGCTGGCTCTCCACGATTCGCATACGTTTCGCCAGATAGCATACACGGATTTTCTCTTTCATTTCGTTCGTATTATTGCAGATTGTTCGCGATGCAGAAACCCTTTCGGCGCGTATGAACCACCGTGGTGCTTGTGCCTGCGATAACGATACCGGCGACGGGGCCGGTGTTCTTTGTGCAATTCCACACGAATATTACGCCGATGAATTGCGGTAAGAGATAACACACCGAGATCTTTTACTGCTTTATCATCTTGTGACGTATTAACCGACCGATAACGCGTGTGTTTAATTTTATAATTTCTGCAGATCGATGGCGTAATTCTAGGTTATATCGCTGTGTCGTCGACGAGCGTATCAATAATACTGCGTGTTTATCTCGTTATCACAACTATTATAATTATTATTGTTATTAGAATACTGCCGTCGTCGATATCAAACGATACATAATCGCTACGTAATCCCCTACAATCAGGGCGAAATCTTTCATTTGTTCTTTTATTCAGTTACTTATCTTGTTTTTTTTTTCTTCTTCCTCTTCTAAATCACCAGATTAAGCCTGTTTCGTGTTCAATAAAGTACAGTGGTTGCAAAGGTCATTAGTAACGTAATAATTGTCATACCACATACCATGCGTGTTACGTTACATTGATATTTCGTACAAAGTAATTTGTCACCTAAACTTCACGTTTCTTTCTTTCATTTTGTTTTTCAGCAAACGACAAAATATCGAATTACCTCAATTTGGCCGTTATGCCACCGGCATTTTGTTCCTTGATCAAAACTCGCATCAGCAAGCTGAGGCTGCGTTTGAAAAATTGACCGAAGAATGCAATTTAAGGGTATGGTAATTGATATTGCTTCCTTCAGTCATTTCCTTCATGAAGCATAACGCATAACTTCATTAGTATGACAGAGTGTAAGGTTATCTTTCCGTATTGCAGGTAATTTGCTGGCGAGATGTTCCAACAGATGATACACGAATTGGCCAAGTGGCACAAAAATGCGAACCTTACATGCGCCAAGTTTTTGTCACTGGCGACCAAGACGATGTTAATCTTGAACGACAGGTAGGTATTAAGATAATATTTCTTCGATATCACACTCGTCGAAATTATTTCTACTATATTATTATCGAAATCGTTATTTAAATTGTTAAACATTGTTTTAGACTATCATTTTCTCCTTTTGTCTCTTTTTTTTTTTTTTTTTTTTTTTTTTTT
>NW_025110458.1:0-54607 GCF_011392965.1 Frieseomelitta varia | reverse complement strand
TTTAAATTACAGCAATACTCGACAAGTAAGAACAAAATGTACCAATTTTCAATCCAGTCGGAACCATTGTTTCAAAAATTATGTATTGTCAAATTTTCATAACTTTGGATATTATAAAAGAACCAAGTTGATTCCAGCAGTTTATCGAATTCCAACTGATTTTGCAATTCTGATTTTCATTGTAGGTTTTTGTTTTAAGAAAAAGATCGTCTCACACCATACCACGACCAGGAATTAGATACTACATATGCTCACTTTCTGTACGAACGATCGTTTACAAAGGACAATTGACGGCGGATCAGTTGTGGCTCTATTTCTTAGATTTAAAGGTGAAATTAAATTAAACGCTGTATATGGCCATATATCGCGATTACTCGTATTCAACTTGTACATATTTATTGTAGTCTCCAAAATTTGAAACGTACCTGGCCTTAGTTCACACAAGATTTTCCACAAATACATTTCCTAGCTGGGAAAGGGCACATCCCCTTCGGTAAGCAACCTCAAAACCCGCTGTATACCTCTATACCAAATACCTGCTGTGTACCTGCTGTGTACCTGCTGTACCTCTATAATCTATATGCGCTATTTACGGTGTTTGGTATTTGTAGATTATTAGCACACAATGGAGAAATAAACACTTTAAGAGGAAACGTAAATCTGATGAAGGCTCGTGAAGGAGTGATGAGCAGCAAGCTTTATGGGGAACAATTGAAACAACTTTATCCTGTAGTGGAACCGAATCTCTCGGATTCAGGGGCCGTTGATTGTGTTTTGGAATTTTTGGTAATGGTGGGCCAACGATCTTTACCAGAGGTATGTCTATGCATAATGCACATATCTATAACGTATCGTTTTACAGTTTTCATTTGCTTCTCGATCTGTTCACGATGATTAAGGGAAATCTGAAAGTTATATGTACATCTACTATATATGTGTTTAGGCAGTGATGACAATGGTACCAGAAGCATGGCAAAATGACTTGACCATGGCAGCGGAGAAACGCGATTTTTATCACTGGGCTGCTTGCGCAATGGAACCTTGGGATGGTCCTGCTCTTTTAACATTTACGGACGGACGTTACGTTGGCGCTATTTTGGACAGGTAGAATCTGATATTTAATCTTTGTTGCTCTGTTATTTCGTTCACTCGTTTCCGGGAAGGGGCAGGGGGGGAAATAGGGGAAAACGAAAAAGAAAATAGAGTTGTAGTTGATATTAGCATTGATGATATTGTGACTTTTGAATTTTTGTTTGGCAGAAACGGCCTGCGCCCGTCGCGTTTCTACGTCACTAAGGATAACATGATGGTGATGGCGTCCGAAGTGGGCGTCTATGACACTCCGCCCAGCAATGTAATCCTGAAGGTAAATGAGGGAAGACTATTCTCACTCTTGTAGCAAGAAGACGGTCCAGTAAAAAAAAATGTTTAACATTCATTTTATTTTGTACTTATTTTTTTCTTTTTACGTCACGTACACGTAACGTAGAACTGACCATTTAGAGAGTAGACGTGTATAAATCATCGTACAGTGCTGTGGCAACAAACGTTGGGTAATAGTGGATACGATTCAACAGTGATTATCTGCATTTTATTTTACAGAGTCGTTTGAAGCCTGGCAGGATGTTATTGGTCGACACGCATGAAAAGAAGATCATCGAAGATGTCGAACTAAAGTTGCACATTTCTAGAAGTAGACCACATTCCAAATGGCTGAAAGATCAGGTATTTTTCGCACTTGTTTCGCCCTCTTTGATTATTGACTGTTATTGTCTGTGAAATGTAATCCTTTTTTAATGAAGAAAAACCGTTTGTTTCTGTTTTGCAAACAATTTTATATGCTGTGCTCACTCTTTGATGTTACACACAGATGGTGAGTGTCGTACTTTTGCATCATGTTCCCTATGTAGTATGCTCTGTATTCATACTCTGCAGTCACTTTATCTTACGGATGATTTTAATCCGATCCTCTAATGTCCCTAAGTAATTTTACGTGTATAACAATATTAGTCTGATCCGATATAGCGAAGAGTTATATATTGAACATTGTTCGGGTTAAAAACATGCTTTGCGTTTGCAGATTACGATGGAGGAGTTACGTGCTGCGGACGTTGACTATAAAAAGACGTCAAGTGCTGTTGAAAACGGTTCGATTGTGGACAGTGTAGTAGCTAAAAAAAACGTGATGAACGATGCAAATCCAATATCTGCTGTGAATCGAGTTTGGGGAGGTGATAAAAGATTATCCCTCTATGGATACACTCTTGAAACTATCAATTTGCTTCTTCTGCCGATGATGCAATCCAAGTACGTGGTTTTGATATTTTTGAAGGTCTTTCGAGGTCTAAAATTGATGAATAAAAAAATATTGTACGTGTTGCAAATTTTATTTCGATTCGTTGCGTTTCAACACGAGTTGTAACTGTAAAATTCTTTTACACAGGAAAGAATCGCTAGGCTCCATGGGTAATGACGCGCCACTAGCTTGCCTTTCTCAATTTCAACCCCTGATCTACGAATATTTTAAGCAACTGTTTGCTCAGGTAGAAATGACTTGTGACAGTAACTTTTGCATTTAGGTGCAATGTACTTTAACATACATGGTTATTTTCTCTTTTGAAATTTGTCCTTAGGTGACAAATCCTCCGATAGACCCGTTTAGAGAGAAGATAGTAATGTCGATGCTTTGCCCTATCGGGCCAGAAAGCAATATTCTCGAACCAAATGAACTGCAAGTGCACAGATTGTTTTTATCGCAACCGATACTCTCTTTAGAAGATCTAGAGATAATTAAACGAACAAACTATCGCGGCTGGAAAACCAAAATAATCGATGCGACATATCCCGTGCAAGATGGTCCACCTGGATTAGTGAACACGCTAAATCGTGTCAGTGAAGAAGCTAATCAAGCTGCGAAACAAGGTTATCAATTCCTCGTTCTATCCGACCGACAAAGTGGTCCAGAAAGGTGAGAATATTATTTGATCGTATGTATGTATTTACCATTCCTGTGATGTGGTGCCACATCATTATTGAATAACATAGTAACATATTTAATAACATAACATATATTACAGAGTACCTGTAAGCAGCTTGTTGGTGTTGGGCGCAGTGCACCACTATCTAATCGAAGAACGACAACGTATGAAAGTTGGTCTGATTATAGAAACGGCCGAAGCTAGAGAGGTGCATCATATATGTTTGTTACTTGGTTACGGAGCAGACGCCATTTGTCCGTATCTTGTGTTCGAAATGGCAAGAAATCTTCGTATGGATGGAGTGCTTGATTCGTCGTTGACCGACAATGCTTTGTGCGCGGTAAGTTTTCTCTTTTTCTAGTAACACTGTCGTGCAATTAAATCATTGAGTTGTTGGTTACGTTATTTGTTGATGTGAGAACAACGATGACCACGATGATCGTGGATAAAAATGAATGAGAATATCGTTACAGAATTATGCGGAGGCAATGGAAAGGGGGATAGCGAAGGTAATGGCAAAAATGGGAATCTCCACGTTACAATCGTACAAGGGTGCTCAAATATTTGAAGCGGTCGGCCTGTCCGACGAAGTCATCGATAAATGTTTCAAGGTTTGCATTTGCATTCATATCTCCAATAGAGCATAGATAGAAAATGATGCGATTGCGTTGCATGAATGATTAAAAACTGGATCCAATTAATGAATACGATCAATGGTTGTTGTGATTCAACGATTTCAATGACATGCTCTGTTGTTTCATTGTTTTTCTGTGTGATGATTTTAAATTTTTATTGTAAAACGATGCCTAATCTTTCGACGTAATCTCTCCTTTGTACAGGGCACGCATTCTCGCATTGGCGGCGTGACGTTTGATATATTGGCAAAAGAAGCATTTGAAAGACACCAAATCACATATTGGAAGAAACCGATGGACATGCTCGTTATTCGCAATCCGGGAATGTATCATTGGCGATCCGGCGGGGAAAAACACATAAACGATCCAGACAGCATTGCCAACTTGCAGGTAAACTAAATCCATGAAGATTTTAGACACTTTAGACAAAGCATATCGTTACGAATAAAAAGCTTAAAAATAATTGCTATCCTTTCGTCTTCTCCCCGTCAGGATTATGTAAATTCAAAGAACTGGAACGCTTACGAGAAGTATCGGAAAAGTACGATGGAAATGGTAAGGGCGTGTACTTTGCGCGGACAGTTGGAGTTAGTGCAAAGAGCAGAAAAGTCGATACCCATTGAGGAGGTCGAACCGGCGTCTGAGATAGTGAAACGATTCGCAACTGGAGCTATGAGTTTTGGAAGTATTTCTATAGAAGCGCATACAACCTTAGCGATTGCAATGAATCGTATTAGCGGTAAATCGAACACCGGCGAAGGAGGTGAAAATGCTGACAGGTATTGTTTACGTTATGAATTTGCACGAATTGCAACATATGTAAGTGTACACGCGGCAAATACAATAATATTGGATTTTCATTGCAACCGTACGTTGGCTGTTATCTCTGTCGAATCCGCTCGTTTCTTGGGTGTGTCATCAGTGACGAAAGCGAGAAACGAGAGATAACGAACGGGAAGTGAGAGTGAGAATAGATAGGAAAGTTTGAGCGATCATTTTACGATGTCCATCCGTGTGCTTGTGAAGCGAACACATGAATGCGTCATGTTTGTTGGCATCATGTTCAACGGAAAAATGCTCAGCAACTTGATTCAAACGATCTAACAAACTCTGTAAAGTTGTTGTGAATCGAGAGTGTAAAAGCTTCGTTTCATTCCCAGTTGAGATAACGTCAATCACGAGTTATAAGTAACGTTGTTTCGTGGACGCAGTTCAGGAATTGTAGTGGGTATAAAAGTTTGTGGTAATTAAAAGTCGACAGACATTGCAACGTCGTTAAACCAGATATCAGTGTGGACTCCTATTTTCATGTACTCGCTCGCTCACTCACTCACTCACTCATTTACAGGCGTGCGTATATCACTTTCTCGCTTGCTTGCAAAAAATTACCGAATAACGTGAGGTAAAAACTTGTCATTTAGATATCTCAATCAGGACCCGGAATTCAATAAACGATCGGCCATTAAACAAGTTGCCAGCGGCCGTTTCGGCGTAACGTCGAGCTATTTGGCAAATGCCGATGATCTTCAAATCAAAATGTCGCAAGGGGCAAAGCCGGGGGAAGGAGGCGAGCTACCTGGTTACAAGGTGAAGCGGCGGATTTCTATTAATTACATTGTTGCAAAAAGCCTTGTCGCGACTCGGAAACGGAACGATGGACGAGTTGCAAACATCTACTTATACTATGCAATCCTACCTGTGCAGGTTACCGCTGAAATTGCTGCAACTAGACACTCGGTACCTGGTGTAGGTCTGATCTCGCCACCCCCGCATCACGACATTTACTCGATCGAAGACCTTGCGGAATTAATTTACGATTTAAAGTGTGCAAATCCGAGTGCTCGCATCTCCGTGAAGCTGGTGTCGGAGGTAGGAGTAGGCGTAGTCGCATCAGGCGTTGCAAAGGTAATCGTATACTCGAAGGTAGTGCGTAACGTAACTGGCTTGTTAGAAAAATATCGTGTAATCTTTCATCTTTTTTTAATTCATTTCTGTCTCCTATTCCTCATTTCTATTATTTTCTGTCTGTATGCGAATGTCGATGCGACGAATCGTGAAAATAGGGCAAAGCAGAGCACATTGTGATATCTGGCCACGATGGCGGCACCGGGGCCAGCACCTGGACGGGAATAAAGTCCGCTGGATTACCTTGGGAATTAGGGGTTGCGGAGACCCATCAGATTCTCACCTTGAACAATCTTCGGTCGCGCGTTATCGTGCAAGCAGACGGTCAAATGCGTACAGGGTTTGACGTGGTGGTCGCGGCACTCTTGGGTGCCGATGAATTTGGCTTCAGCACCGCGCCGTTAATCTCCATGGGTTGTACCATGATGAGGAAGTGTCATTTGAACACTTGTCCCGTCGGTATCGCGACGCAAGATCCAACACTTCGGAAGAAGTTTGAGGGGAAGCCAGAACACGTAATTAATTTCTTCTTCGCACTGGCGGAAGAGGTATGTAACACGGAAATTGGGAATTTCCAGCGAATTCAAGCATCATTCATCATTTATACGAAATGTTTATTGCATCACGCAAAATATATATATATATATATATATATATATATATATATATATATATATATATATATATATATACACACATTCTTTCTTTTTTAATACAGGTACGTTCTTACATGGCCAGCCTTGGATTGCATAAATTTCAAGATCTAATAGGCCGTACGGATTTGTTGAAAGTTCGCGAAGACATCTCGGTAGAGAAAGCCAAAACGTTGAAGCTCGACAATATTTTGCGCGACGCGCTTGAACTCCGTCCAGGAGTGAACATTCAAGGGGGCTCGATGAAACAGGACTTTCAGCTAGAAAACAGACTGGACAATCGCGTGATCGAATTGGCCATGGGTGTGCTGAAGGGAAAACAGGATCGCGTTGATATCGAATTAAATATCAACAACGAATGTAGAGCGTTCGCGGCAACGTTAAGCTACCATATCTCAAAGTAATAATAATATATGACTTTCTCGATCGTAATTGCGAATGCTCCCGACGATGGACTAATTCTTTCTTTCGTTTTCCATTTCTTTCGGTAGGTTGTACGGGGAAGACGGTTTGTCAGAAGGTAGCATCAACATAAAAATGAAAGGTTCTGCGGGTCAGAGTTTCTGCGCTTTCATGACTAAAGGCGTTCACGTCACTCTCGAAGGAGACGCCAACGATTATGTTGGCAAAGTAAATATGTGTTTCTAACCGAATCGCTTCATCTTACGCGTACATTTCACACGGCATGTGTACAAATATATATATATATATATATATACACACATTTGTTGTACATTTGTTCCCGTAATTTTTAGGGTTTATGCGGAGGGGAAATTGTCATATATCCACCAAAGGATTCTACTTTCAAGTCTGATAGGAACGTGATCGTTGGTAACGTCTGTCTCTATGGTGCCACTTCTGGCAAAGCGTATTTTCGTGGAATCGCCGCTGAGAGATTCAGCGTTCGTAACAGTGGCGCGATAGTGGTAGTTGAAGGCGTCGGTGATCACGGGTGCGAATACATGACTGGCGGTTGTGCAGTTATTCTTGGGCTTACTGGCCGAAATTTCGCAGCTGGAATGTCCGGAGGGATAGCGTACGTCTTGGATGTGGACGGATCGTTCAAAAGGTACTCTGCCTTTTTTTTTTTTTGCCAAATATACAACTACATAAATTTTACTACATATAATTTTATAATATATACGGTTATACGTATATATTTATAATTATATATATATATATATATATATATTATATGTATAGATATTTACTACGAATTTTTCACATTTTACACACTCAATCAATTCATTTTTTTATAGTAAATGTAACCCTGAAATGGTAGAGCTGCTTCCTTTGAACAAGCAAGAGGACATTGCGTATGTTAAGAAGCTTTTGGAAGAATTTGTTGAGAAAACTGGCTCTCTGGTAGCTCAAGATCTTCTAATGTTATGGCCTGAGCCAACCACGCGATTCGTTAAGGTAATATTCAACACGATTGATATATAATAATTAACTGTTAACGATAATTAGCTGTTAACGTTCTAATTTCTTTAAAGGTATTTCCATACGAGTATCAGCGGGCGTTGAGGCAAGTTGAAGAAACCAAACAGGCAGAAACGATACCAAATGGAAGCTCTCAAACGGTAAACGCACAGGTCAAAGATATCGAAGACACTATTGCAGATATTGAAATAGAACAGCATAAATTGGACAAGATAAGGTAAAGTATTCTTTGAATTCGGTAACCGGTAACTAACAACTCTGGTTCATAGTTCAACGTCCGTTTAAATTCAGTGTCTATTTCAAATTAACAGAGTTAGTTGCAGCAAGTTATTCTTTCAACTTGCTGACTAACTAGTAACTAACAACTCTGATTCAAAGTTCAAGTCACGCGTATCTATTTTAAATTAAGAGAGTTTGATACGTAATATATACAGTGTTTTATTTTTAGAGGGTTCATGAAGTACAAGAGGCAGACGGGAGCTTATCGGCCAGTTGAGAACCGAATCGACGATTGGAATGAGATCTATAATTTTCAAAAGGTTCGCAAAGGACTGCGCGTACAGGCTGCAAGATGTATGGAATGCGGCGTGCCGTTTTGTCAGAGTAGCCACGGCTGCCCTCTTGGGAACATCATTCCCAAGTGGAACGATCTCGTTTTCCAATCGAATTGGAAGGAAGCTCTGAATCAGTTGTTACAGACTAATAATTTCCCAGGTTTGTGCAGTTAAGAAAAAAAAAAAAAAAAAAAGAGGAAAGGCGATTTAAATGGTAGAGACCCAGATAGTAGTAGTATCTACTGTGAATCTTTTAAATTGAACGTATGTAAATATATTTAGAATTCACCGGAAGAGTTTGTCCCGCTCCGTGCGAAGGTGCCTGCGTTCTGGGTATATCGGAACCAGCAGTTACGATAAAGAACATCGAATGTGCGATAATCGACCACGCATTCGAACAAGGTTGGATAGTCCCGCATCCACCAACAACTAGAACTGGCCGGCGAGTAGCTGTAGTTGGCTCTGGTCCCGCTGGTTTGGCAGCGGCTCATCAGTTGAACAAAGCAGGCCACTTGGTGACTGTTTACGAGAGGAACGATCGAATCGGAGGTCTGCTGCAGTATGGTATCCCGACTATGAAGCTGTCGAAACAAGTTGTTCAAAGGAGGGTTTCGCTTCTCGCGGCAGAGGGTATTACGTTCAAAACGGGCATCGACGTTGGAAAAGATATTTCTGCCAAGGTTGACAAAGCTTGCTTTTAACGTTTCTTGATTTCATTATCGTTCGTTTGTACATGTTAATCTTTTTTCGGTTTTTCATCGTTTAGGAATTGCAAGAAGAGTACGACGCAACGTTGATATGTACGGGCGCGACTTGGCCAAGAGATTTGCAAATACCAGGTCGGCACCTCGAAGGGATTCACTTTGCTGTCAGTTTTCTGGAACATTGGCAGAAGAAACAAATGGGAAACGACGTTCCGCTGGATATGCGTTTAATGGCTAAAGACAGAGACGTCATTATAATCGGTGGGGGTGATACTGGCTGCGATTGTATAGCCACGTCCTTGCGACAGGTAGAATCATTTGCATTTTTATTCTTATATGTCATCTTGTCTATTTAAAAAAATGTCGAGACAACTTGCTGCGAACTTGATGTTTGCTCGAAACTTGAATTGCTGTTTACGAGGAAGTTGCTGGAAAGTAAAGAATGCAATTTTTTGAAAATTTTTTTCTATTGTATTGTATTTTCGATTGTTATTAGGGTGCCAAAACAATTACAACTTTCGAAATTTTACCCGAACCACCGAGCAACAGAGCACACGACAATCCTTGGCCACAGTTTCCACGTGTGTTTAAAGTGGATTACGGTCATGAAGAAGTTTCCCTGAAATTTGGCCGTGATCCCCGTCAGTTCAGCACATTGAGTAAAGTATGTAAAGATTCACATTTCGCACGACACAATTGTGATAAAATAATTGTGATAAGTAATACCTCTATAATAGGAGTTTCTAGATGATGGGAACGGTCACGTGAGTGGCATCCAAACGGTGTCAGTATCATGGACGATGGAAAACGGACGTTGGAAAATGGAGGAAATCCCCGGTTCAGAAAAGGTAAATGCTACATACAGTTTGTAATATCTCTCGCTGTCAATTTCTGCTGATATCTGTCTGATATTTTTGATTTTCATCGTAGACGTACAAATGCGACCTAGTTTTACTCGCGATGGGTTTCCTGGGTCCAGAGAAGTACATAGCAACAGAATTGAACACAACAATGGACGAAAGAGGTAACTTCAAAACACCAGTTGGAAAATACGAGACAAGTCTGAATGGAATTTATGCAGCAGGAGGTAAGTTGCTTTGCATTTTACTTTATATTATCCTTTTTTTTTTTTTTTCTTTTTTTTTTTGCATGTAATTACCATAAATTTTGGTTTTCTCACGATTATTCAGTGATTAGCATATTGTCGTTATTCCACGCAGATTGTCGGCGTGGACAGTCTCTGGTAGTGTGGGCAATCACAGAAGGTAGGCAAGCCGCGAGAGAAATAGATCTGGCCTTAATGGGAGAAACTGGTCTTCCCGTAGCTGGCGGCGTTATAACCGGCGTTGTGGGTTAAAATGCACACGTTCTGCACTGTTAGTCATTCAGAATTCGACTATTTCTTTCTATCCGTTGGTTTCTATCCGTGCTCTCCTTTTCCTTTTTCAAACTTTTCCAATGGTTCAACTACTATGTAAAGTGTACGATCAGTCAGTGTGCCAGTAGGCGAATAAATATTATGTATGAAGAGCAAGGAAGAAACGCGATCCAATGTGAGAACAAGGAAATCAGTATTATTTTATCGTGGGTGTTGTGAGTCGTAAGTTTTCGCTGTAGTCGAGAATCGTCAGATGTTAGTTCACAAGGAAGGGTGCGTTGATTAATAAAACGTAAGCAATCGCAGCAAGAGTGTAATAACAGCTGAAGTGTGAAAGGTTTGCATTTTTGTTTCGAGTTGACCTCTCGTATAATATTTGTTAATTTCTTTAAAAAAGAGAAAAGAAAGAAAAAAAGGAAAAAAAAATGGTATAATTAAGTGATAGCGTTGTAAGTCGGATCGAAAAAGAAATCGTAGATGTATCGTTAAATCTACCTCGTACGCTCTTTTACGTTTCTTGCTTCTTTCGTGTAACGTAACGTGAATCGTTCCATGTAATTGAGATATGATCTTTTAAAGGTTATGTAACACATATATTTTAGAAAACACGAACGTTCCTTAAATGTTTCTGTGCTTGAAATCGAAGTCAAAGCCGAAACTGTAAATCACATTTTCAGATTGAAATCAAGCGACACGAATGTTTACATGGAAATAACGTTTCGCAATCAATTTTGTGACTTCTCGATCTATATATACATATATGTATATATATATATATATTTTTTTTTTTCGATCTATACAGTGTAACGTATTTACATACACGTGAGTATGTGTGTGTGTATATATATATATATATATATATATATATCATTCTCAAGTTTATTATATTTATTTATAAAAAGCAAAAAAACACGAATGATAACGATACACATGTAATTTCCTTGATTGTAAAAAATTTCCTGCGCCAACAAGTTTTCTTTGTTTGTTGCGCGTATTATTGTACATTCTACACCAAGAGAAAGAAGATACTTCGAGACAATAAATATATAAGGAAAGAAATAAAATGTTTAAATGTTAAATATGTGCAATTCAATTTCATTAAAATGAATCGTTGTTACGTGCGCGTAAATTTCAACCAGTATTTACCATTTACTGAATGCCCATTGTAATTTTAATGTCAACAACAATGAAGATTTAAAAGAACGTCGCCAATTGCATTAAAGTCAGTGAATTACAGTTGAATATTCTTCTATTCAGACAAAAGAGGCAAAGATAAACGAGAGAGGAATAAATCGCCAGGTGAATCTGGCGGAAGAGGAATAAATCTTACATCTAATTGGCACGAGTGTCAATTGCCAAGTATGTTACATCCGATTCCTCAAGACGTCCAACAGCCAAATTGGCACGATTTCGTGCAAGATCAATTAAAAGAACATCGGATTGCCCGCATCCGCGAAGATATTGTCGACAGGGCAGTCGCAATTGCGTTTGAAAGATATTGTTTGAAGAAGAAATTGTTCGAGTTCAGCGGTGAATGTTGCCGTGTGGCCTGGCTACGGTTGTTCAATGCGAGTATTCAAATGCCTATCTAGATCTTTCTAATTTCGTCATTTACTGTCTCTCTTTTTCTTTTCAGTGGGTGTTTGCCAGGTTGGATCCTTGTTGGAAGCAGGATACAACTGGAAGGATGATGCATTTGATGGTCGACGCTGAACCCCATCCTTCGCCCATCGATTCTTGGATATTTGGAAACGTGTCGCAGATTTTTGTCCAAAAGTCGCAAGCATTTATTTCTGAATTTCCATTGGTAGCTGCTACAAAGCCATTGAACAACCATGCAGCAAAACTCGTGCAAGAACAAACAAAATCAAGATCGCGTATCAAGGAAAAATTAAAAGAAAAGAAGGAAAAAGGGACAGTGAACTTAGAACCGAAACCGAAACTGAGACCACATGGAGTAGTCGACGAGAGCAAAACAGCAAATGGTTACTCTAAAACGAACAATTGTTCTTCGTTCGTGCATGAGCAACGTAATGTAGACTTATCAGTGGAAAGAAAGAAAGATCGTTTCGATAAAAGGAATAAAGCTGATTTATTTCCGAAGATAATGAAAAGAAAAGAAGGTGATAACAATAGCAATAGTAAGAAGCAACAAGAAATAAAAAATGCTCGCCGATCGTCGAAGAATCTGAAGTAAGATGAAAGTCTTACTATGGAAAAAAGAAGCAGCAGCAGCAGCAACAACGATACCACCGTTGCCTCGACAAATCTCAGATAGATAAAGTTAGTTGAAATTTTACAAAAGGAGAGAAAAGTGGATCGAATTGGAAGTTTCACTGTTGTTTCATAAAAGCTCGAGACTTTCGAACAACAAAAAAAAAAAAATTAAAACTTCGTAAAACAATCGTATCATTTTGCAGGATAAAGATCTCGTGTACAATTTCATCAGAACGCAACGAACGTCTCGACTGAAACAAGTGAAACAACGAAATAAATATTTGCTCGTTATTAAGATAAGTTAAGAATCAAGTTAGGATCACAAGTTCGGATCAAGTTGAACGATATGCTCAAAAAAGAAAAAACGATATGTAACTTGGAACGAATAAAAATTATATTTGTTGCGACAAATTTTGCAAAACAAATACTAAATGTATGAATGAATTTAAATGAATATGAACCGATCAAAGGAGAAAGATGAAATACATATCAAATACAATGTTTATTTCCTGTCTCTCAACTTCCGCCACATTTCTTTCTAAGCAAACAATATTCAACAATGTATCAAATATAAAAAAAATTAAATACGTGCGCGTACGCGCGCTCATGCATATAACTCTCTTTCCATTTCAATCTCCTCCTTTCTCTCTACTTCACACGCACACATACAATGTCTTTAACGAAGTACAAAATATACGTAATAGCGTCTTGTACTTTGATTACTCCTACGTAATCAATAGAATCACAAACAACGGGCTTCTTTCTTTTTTTCAAATTTCTTTATTGTTGTTGTAACAGGCGCAGAGAGAACGTTCGACTTTCAACTGCTCTTAATCCATGAAATTTGCGTCCAACTATTTTACAATCCAAGTTTGAATGCGATGCTCCATTCAACGTCTCAACTTTCTATATCTTATATCAGTTTTCTAAATACTTTGATACCCGTACAAAGATTATCTTGAAATTCTAACGCTGATCAGTCTTATAAAGTCACATACGGATGATCCTACGCACTTTTTTCCTTTTCTCTTTCAATGCAATCGTTTTTAAATTTCGTTTTTAATAAAATATTAAATAATTTCGTTTTTAATAAAATATTAAGCATATTTTATTAAAAATAACATAAATTTACAAGATAATGATGATGATGATGATGATGATGATGATTGATGATGATGATGATGATGATAAACCGACAATAAGATATCGTAAATAAATTATTCCTCAACTTTGTCGATATTGCGAATATTGCATGTATAATCAATAAAATAATAAAATATCGTACGGATTCGTATTTTGCGTCAATCGTAATTTTTTTTATTTTTTTACTTTTTTATGTATCGCAATATTTTCAGAAATCGATACCTAAGAATTTTAAAACTTCCCATAAAAGAAGAAGATCACACTGAAACATTGAAAATTGAAATATTCAAAAATGAGACTATACACATACACTATAAATATATAAAAAAGATAGATGCATAAATATATCAACTGACGATTAATATAAGTAAAAGATGTTACATCGTAGAAGGAAACTCTAGAAATCTGTTTGCGTCAATATTTTTAGATGTCCATTGGTACTTTTGAAACTATGCATCTATTCTTATTACTATATTTTCACAGTTTAACTGTTATTGTTCTTGCTACTCTAATCAAGAAAACTTGATTTTAATTTTACCGCATTGTTACGTAGAAACGCAGGAAAACTACTGTTACAAGTCTTATACGAATCATTTCTTCGTTGAACGAAGATAAAGTTTGCATCTCCTAAGAGAGAATGTCTCCCTACGCGAATCTAGAAGTTTACATCGCAAAATGTTTTCAAATTTCACAAAAGAACTATTCTAATTTGCAGCACTGATTGATCGGATATGTTAATTCTCGCGTATAGAAAAAAAGAACAACAGTGTTTAAAACGAATTGCAAACGCCAAGAGATATTCAAAATCTAGAAATCGTAACGTAAAGAAACGATCTGCGAATCCTTTTATCTTTAGCTTTACTATCACAATTGTCAAAACGCCTTTCGTATTCCACCCTTTCCCGCCTCTCCGTCTTCTCTTTACATTCACAGTTTATTCTCCTCACAACATTGCTTCCTTTCGTTATAGCTACCTCTAAATAAAATATATCGCAAAGTATACGCGGCGTATCAGAAAAACTGATTTGCTCACTTTGCATGGAAAGTAAAAATACGGCCACATCACGGCCTACATATAACTAGAAAATAGCTTGGAATAATCACATTTATCAAGACAATCAATCAATGGCTCTCGAGATGTCGCGGGATTCGTTTATTGTGTCTGCTGATACGATCTGTACAGTTTTTTCTTCTCCAAAGTAAAGTCTTTGCTGATCATAATGGTACCTCCCCGCGTCAGGTTTCTGAAAAGAAAAAGCAAAACAAATTAACAAACAGGTTTCTTTTGAGTTTCTTTTAAGTTTATATCGTTCGTTAACGAGTGCTGCTCGACTCACTTCAGAAACTGAGGCAACAGTATGTGCCAGGACGTGTGATCCTGTTTCAAAGTCAAATAAATTTCAAACGTAGACACTGTGTTAGGGTCGCATTGTATCTTGGACAGTTTCCTGCACACGCTGTCGGTCTCAAAACTAATGAACAAGGTACAACCTCTGTAATGAAAATATTACAATCTTTATGGTACAACCTCTGTAATGAAAATATTACAATCTTTATGGTACAATCATTATTGAAAAGAAGCGAGAGAACAATTGTCAAATCAGCTCAAGTTGACAACAACAGTTTACCTTAGACCACAAGGTTCATTTTCGGCCATGCTAAGTACAGTTTTAGCTATTCTAGGTAAGAGGTCGTCTGGCAGCAAAACCTCCCCGCATGCTAACTGCGCGTGTTTCGCTCTCCTCAGTTCAACTTCCACTCGTTTTGCTAGAGCCTGGCAAGCCCCGTCAAATTCTTCAGCCACAATTTCGGCTGATATGCAAAATACACAATTCGTTAATTACGATTATCTTTACTCCAACCAATAATTATCATTATAATTATAATTATCGCTATCGTGTTGGAGAGTCTGACGAGCTCTGTCAAATTCTTCAGCTACATCTCGTCTCTGATTCCAATTAACACATTCACGACTGATAACGTAATTTACGTCATTTCAAATTCTTCAACTGAATGCCGGTAACGCAGTTCTACATCATTTTAAATTTGTTAACTGAGTGCAATGTACATTTTACATTTTAAAATTGGCGCTCCTGCCAGTCGTAAAGCTTAGATAACAGCCGATGGTTGGAATACAATTTTCATTTCAATATTATAAATATATCTGTATCATAATAAATGTAATCTCATAAATATATGGACATTCAATAAGGAAGTGAACAATAATGCAATTATCCAAACTGTAATAATATCGCTGATTGTAGTTAGCAGTATCAAGTATACGAAGTGAACACGTGATAATACTTGTTATTACGTGTTCGCTTAACAGGTAAGAAGAAATTGATTATTCATCTCCTTTTTTTCATCAAAATTGTCCTTATTTCAATTTTTTATTAGGTTGCATATTATATTCTATTTGTACATTAATTATTTAAAAGAAACCCTTACTATTGAAGAAGATGATAATTTTGTGAGTAACGGATGCGTTTATTAATTTTGAGTCGTTCGAAACGATAGCTGGACACGGATGATCCGCAAATTTCAAACAAAGAAATATCAAACTAATAAGAAGCGATAAGGAGTCTGATACTTCTATCGATAATCTCTCGCGTACTCATGTCAGTCACAGACTTTTGGAAATTATGTTTGCGTGCAGCCAAGCGTCTCACCCTACAATCGCCGGTCGCGAATGTGTTAATTTGCAAAATAATCATATGTAAAACAATCCGTTGATTACGATTATCGTTCCTTGCAACAACTGACTAGAATTATAATTATCGCTATTGTTGTTCAACGTTATTATAAAATACTTGTGCTGCGTGCCTCTAACAATTTAGAGACGCGTTCAACTGGCTACGTTTACTAATCGCGCATGCGTCTAGAGAACATTTTCGTGTATATGCAGGTCGAGTGTACGGCGTACGTGCCGGCCGGCTTCATCGACAACCAACTTTGAACAGCGACAACTTGTTCGAAACTAAACTGTTCCGCGCAACATTATTGCTTGCTTGTCACTTTATCATTAAATAAATATATTTCCTCTTTTTCTTTCGGAAAAGAAAAATACAAAAAAAGAAAAAAAAAGGAAAAATTTTGCTCAATTGCGTAAGCAATTATCCGCCTCGCATTTCAGGTGATGCAACATTAACGATCGAACGGTTATTCAAGTGTGACTTGAATCGTTCGTCCATTCGTTTATTCTGTGAAAAGTCAGCTGATCTGGAAAATCAGCTGAAGCAATTTCGATCGGTTGCCATCGGCTGTTGTCCGCGTACGTGAGACATGACACAGTTAAAGCAACTGAAAGGAAAGCAGTGTCTGCATCGGCTCGCTTGAATAATGATCGAAGAATAAAACAAAGACTGTACCTCTCGTATTATTAAAATTCACATTCACGGGACACGGTAGAACTTCCATCTTCGAGAGATGTTACGCACAAATAAAGGCAGTAGCGCGCGCGCGCGCCTACACACAAAATATATATGTACACACAGAGAGAGAGAGAGAGAGACAGAGAAAGTGAAAGAGTGAAAAACACGCAGTCAGTCACGGATAGACACGGAACGACTGTGTAATGTCACAACACCGCCTTCTTGTAACGCGTAACTAATAGGCAGATTATATTTCTTTAGCGTTGGAAATATGTATATTGCAAGTTTCGTGATGATTTTCTATTCTCAATGGGGATTCTTTTGTTTTTTTTTTTTTTTTTACAAGTTTTTTCTACAGCAGAACGAAGTCACTTTGGTCACTTTGGACGATCGTTCAAATAGCACAACTGCAGCACCGGCAACAGTCCTTTCTCTTTAACTTTCACTGGGAGCCTACGGTCACCGTACAGTGACAGAAACATAAAACAGTCGTACTTATACGCTGCACCGAGACAACTGATTTGCCGATCTACGATGACGCGGCTTCTATACTAACGTTCCCCTCCCACCGTCATTTTTCCCTTCCACCGCTCCTCGACAGACCGCCTAGCAACACCAGCTACGTGACGTTTCGCACTGCACCCGCTTCGGCTGTCTCCGTTTCCCGTCGTTCGGTTATCTTCGGTTTCGGTAATGCCGCTTTCCTTCGACATCTCTCCCGATCGGGGAACGAACGACCTAAACAGCCCGTTTCAACATAATTCCAACAATAGTTTACTGACGTTCCCGATGTTACCATCCTTCTTTTCTTTATTTCATTCCGTTTTCTTTCTCCAATTCCTGTCATCTCCTTGAGCGATTATTATAGTTTTTCTTTTTTTTGTTGCCTATGCGTTACGATCGTCGCTGATTCGTTGATAGTTAGTTTACATTCGGCTGATCGTAAAATTAGTTTCATTCTATCTGATCGCCGTTGTATCTATCTTGTAATTACTTTGGATTAATTATCACTTACCCCACATGTACACGTGCACGCGCACGCTTGACAAGTTTGCTTTTCAATGTTTTTCTACAAGCAAAATCAATTGTCCGATAAGTAGCTTTAATCGTTCTTTTATCCAATTTTTTTTAATTTACATTTACATGTAGATACGTTACATATGTAGATATGTACTCACAGCATGCGCGCGCCTATGTATATATATTCTGTTCAGATACTTTTCTTCTTTATCGTCTATCTTTAAGGTAGGTCGTCAATATCGTTTTTTCTTTTTTTTCCTGTATTGGCAATGTATGTCTATCTTTGTAAGCACACATATATAGAACAAATATTTTATTATCTTTAATTCTTACATCTCTATGTGAAATAAAACTGGCATCGATGTTTGTAAATGATTCTCTAGAACGAAAATCATACATACATAATTCGTAAGTATAAGTATTCTAGATTTTTCGATAATGTGTGTAAGTATGCGTGCACGTATGCACGTGCATATGTATAAAATGTACGTATCCTCGAGTATAAAACCAAGTTAACTAGTTACCAATGTATTTCACATAATTTTGTACAAAAAACATTGTTATTGTTTTTGATATTATGAAATCAAAGTGAAGAAGCAAAATCGTTATTCTATTTTTTTTTTAATGTTTAATGTCCAAAATATACGTTATCGCGCCAATGATTAGGAAAAATTTACGTAAATCACTCAATATATCAAGACGAAAAATAACATGCAACGAATGTAATAAATACGATGAATATATATAATAAACTGTTTATTGGTAAAAATGAAAGTAATAAAAAACTTATCCTTTTACTTGTTCATTTCATTTTTTCGTTAATTTATGTTTACATACGTGTGTCAAAAATAAAACTGTTTAAGCCAAAATATCAACAAAATATGGTTTGTCAATTGATGTTTCTCATTTCAAATGGAGCGATGAAAAAGAACAATGTGAATTTAGTTATTGTATCTTGTATGAAGAAATCGTGAAAGCTTTATCAAACTCCAGGTCATTAATATAGTCCTGCGTTTGTTTTTCATCGCGACATTTTATCTCGTTGTAATAAAATCTTTGAATTAACATCTTTTAATTCTTTTACTTTTTGTAAGTAAAGAATAAAACAAAATACACGCACGCGATATTTAAATACAGCGATACACTTACAATTAGTTATATTTCAAATACTTTGTTCTTGTTGCCGCCTTACTCTTTATCTAGTCTCTGTAAAAATAGAATTGACAACATAAGCGATATGATTCTTTTTCTATCACACTTATATACACTTGGCGATTATAATTCTAGCGCGCGCGCGCGCGCGCGTGTGTGTGTGTGTGTACATTTTATTTCCGTGCATATGTGTATACATTTTATTTCCATGTTTCTTGACGGATAATTTTAAGTAATTTAACTTATATACATTGTATGTATAATGCGTATAAGTGTGTACATAATACCTGTTTGTTTGCAATGTCGATGGCAAAATGTAGTGGCAAGATAGCTACATATGTATTTGTGTTGTGTATACAGAGTATCCCGCAAATAATGATGCCGGGCAGCAGGTGATTCCATGTCAAAAAATGATTCGAAAAGGAAGAACAAAATGTTTTTGCTGAAACAATGAAATGAAATTGAGTTTGAAGGTTTATCGAGTATACTTGAATTTAGCTGATTCTAAATGTGACAGGAAAAAATAATTAAACAGGTGCGGAAATAAGTAAAGAATGTAAAATAAAATTTTTTGCAGAATGCTTCGTTTTCGAGAAAATCGAATTTGAAAATTTGTCAGGCACGCGTGTACCAAGGTAATTTTTAATGAAACATAGTCGAAGCCTATTTTCTTGAGAATGACACCTGAAACGAAAACATTTTATTCACTATTCACTTATTTTTACTCATAGAATAAGTGAATATCCTCGTGTCGATTAGTTGCGCCTGTTCACTACGAAATTAACTAACTTCAAGTATACTTGGCAAATTTTTATACTCGACTTTCTCGGGAAAAAAGAGTTTAACGAACAAATTTTATTCTTTCTTTTTGACCCCTTTTTTCCAAGTAGAATCACCTCTTACTCGGTAGTACCATTAGTTGCAGGACACCCTGTATATTGGTAGAAGAATATTTAATTCGAAGCGAACAATAAAACATAGCTTCTTCGATTCATTTTTCGTATGATGTAATGCCGATGAGGATTGCCTAGATTTTGATCATTGGCTAAGGATAGAATAGACTTGTTACGAAGTGGAACTTTAGGTCTCAGGTGTTCTGAATTACCGACCTCGAAAGAAATCAAAGTGTTTTATTTTCTCATTATAGATATAAGAATTACACTCAATTTAGATCTGTCATCGAAAAATTCTTATTTGCTGAATATTCTCAGCAAGAAAGAGTAACTGAGTAACTGATTGTGAGAGAATGAGAGCTATTAGCTGTTTTCATATACAATTACGATCTATTTTTGCTCAATATATCCAATTTATATAAATTAGATAGTATATTTTCATCAAAAAGACATGTGCAACAGATATTATTTTATTTAACTTTTACGTAAAACGAAGGGGTTTTTCTGAGCGTTTGTTTTTTTATTCTATCCAATTGATTTTAACTTGAATCTCACTTATTTTGCATTTCTTTTCATCAACATCGCCGCTAAATCTAGTCACTAAAGAACTGCTTGCATGCAGATGATGCTGTCATCTAAGCATCCCTTAGTCTAGAATTGAAAGAATAAAGACACAAAGACATAAAGACACAAATTTCGACAGATGGTAGCACCTTCTCAATTGTGTAGTGCGCGCACAGCTTTTCTTTACCGACTGGACCAGTGGTGTAACGTCGATTGAAAGAAAAAAAAAGGATGAAAACAAATAGCGGCAAACCAAGTGAAATTCAATTTGAAATCAATTGGAAAAGCAAGAGCTCGACAATTTATTGTACATAAAGTTTAAATAAAATAATACTTGTATTTTTATGTTAATTACCATAATATTATCAATTAAAAGAAGTAAACCTCCACTATATTATTGCGTGCCAAGAATGGATATAGTGCAGTATAACAAACAACACGCGACAAAACAGAAACAGTAATTTCATCGTTTTGCCGCTACGTGGCACTAACGTGGTTCAATCTCTATGAATCGATCAAACCTCATCTACAAAGAAAAACTGGGAAGTATTATTCGTTTTATTGCGTTTTTAAAACTGGGTCTTTGCTTCGTAAAATCATTGAGGGACGCAGTGAAGCAAAAGAAAATCGTACGAAATGAAAAAGCACACAAAATTTCAAGAAATTTCTCACTAAACAAAATGTCAAACGTCTCGCTGACCGACTGGAAATTTTCATACGCATCGAGGCATGTATGTCAATCTTTCCCAAGGTCACTCGACTTCCAGTTTGTGCCGAGAGAATCGTCCCCTGATCAACGCCCTCTATTGAGCATCGTTTGTTTCAGTGAGTTTGATTAAATGGAGAGTGTCGACGCTGTCGCGTCGTGACGTGTAGTTCACAATTTTTGAATCGCCAGTTGCAACAGAATGGAATACTTTAAAAGCAGCTTGAAGTCCGTCTTGGGTTCTGCATCTGTGGAGAACGAGCCATCAGGCGCTGACACGGTATTTCAAACTTCTCAGCTTGTCTTATGTTTTCCTCCTTTTCCCTCCTGCGCTGCAACACATGGTAGCCGCGCAACAATGACAGCGTTTATATTAGAAAAATAAGAATTAAACCCCCTTAAACTTTTTGCAACACATTTTATCTTCGTGTCTTTTGCGGCCCTTCGTTTCTGTACTCGCATTCTTATTAAAATTATCACGCGATACAGGTAGAGCGACTGGTGGACAGATTACAGTCGTCGACGTTGTTGAACGACAGACGAGATGCTTGTCGAGCGCTCAAAGCTCTTTCACGCACATATCGCGTCGAGGTAGGAGCCCAGGGTATGGACGCATTGCGACAGATTTTAGAAATGGATAGAACTGACTGCGAGATCATTGGTTTGGCCCTTGATACACTTTGCAACATAACAAGTCCCAAAACGTTCGACGAGGAAGGTAAAGAGATACGTGTGTGCATGAATTAGTTTCGTTTTTTTGATGAACAATGCACGCATGTGTATTTTATGTCATATTGATGAATTATGATTCATTCTCATTTGTTTCTTTCTCCTTTCGATTACTTTATCCTTTTATTTAAAAAATGAAAAATTATCTGCAGCAAAAAATTTGGTTCAATTGCATTTTGAACAATATTTCATTAGCAAACCCCAGGAATTTCGAAAAGAAGATTATAAAGCTTCCAAAGAGGCGGAGAAAAATAATAAATCAGAGTGGATGGTATATAATTCAATAACATGATGTGAAACATCAAGTATTGCGCATACATTATTCATTATATATAATAATACGAAAGAAATTTTTGGGACAACCTAATCCAATTAATCTTGTAAAATGTAAATTTCACTCTTACTTTCATGTGAATATTACTTTCAGTGGATAAACATGGACCCAACAACAAAGTAGGAGAGCAATTCACGGAAATATTCATCAAAAATGCAGATAGCGTTGGATTAGTTCTGGCGCTTTTAGAAGAATTTGAATTCAAAGTCAGGTGGCCAGCGATAAAGTTACTGATGCATTTGTCAACTAACAGATTAAAGGATATTCAAGAAATAATCTTAGTCAGTCCCATGGGTGTTTCTAAACTGATGGATCTCCTCGGTGATAGCAGAGAAGTCATACGTAACGATGTACATTTTCATTGAAATGTTGTGCGTAAGCGTCAGTAATTTCGTTTATGTACAATAATTCACAATTATATTTTATGACGTCACAGGTCTTGTTACTTCTTATTCAGTTAACGAAAGGCAATGCAAATATTCAGAAAATTGTCGCGTTTGAAAATGCATTTGACCGCATTTTCGATGTCATCGCACAAGAGGGCAATGTAGAAGGTGGTATTGTCGTGGAAGATTGTTTGTTGTTAATGTTAAATCTTCTAAGGGGTAATATAAGTAATCAGAATTTTTTTAAAGAAGGTACGTACATATATTTTACTACGTCGACTGTGACGTAACGTAAATAGTACAATGTTATTATCACTTGTTATTTTAGGTAGTTATATTCAAAAATTAACGCCAATGTTTCAAATATCGTCCGAACATGACGATAATCCCCTAAGCACATGGAGCCCACAAAAGGTATCGAATGTTCATTGTATGGTTCAAGTGATTCGGGCATTAGTGGCACCGAGTGGACCTGCCCAGGTAATTTCCCAGATATATAAATATACAACATATAAAAGCCGATCTTTTTCACATTATTTCGTGTGTATGTAAAGGCAGTATCAAATTGTCAACGGATTATGAGAGCTTGTGGTCTTCTACAAGCTCTTTGCAACATATTGATGGCTAGTGGCGTACCTGCAGATGTATTGACTGAAACCATTAATACAGTGGCTGAGGTTATTAGGGGAAATTCCAGTAACCAAGAATTTTTGGCTGAAGTAATGGCACCCAGCAATCCTCCTAGGTATCTTCGCGTCATATATCACGTATTTCAAATACCATTGATTCATCATATTAATACATTTAAACATTTTTTATGTCATTTGTTTAGGCCAGCGATCGTTGTCTTACTCATGTCCATGGTAAACGAAAAACAATCGTTCGCTTTGAGATGTTCCGTTCTCTACTGTTTCCAATGTTTTTTGTATAAGAATGAAATGGGCCAGAGTCAGCTTATTCAGACTTTGTTACCCCAGGGAAACGAAGTGCCATCGTTAACGACAGGTTTGTAGAAAACTATCCTCGTTCATTTGTTCTGTAAATTTTCTCTCCGTGGTATTTCGACGTGTTTCGAACCAGAAATATCTTACGAACGTAATATTGCTAGGACAGTTGTTATGTGGAGGTTTATTTTCCTCGGATTCTTTGTCAAATTGGTTTTCCGCCGTGGCACTGTCCTATGCATTGATCGAGGACAACACGCAGAAGGAACAACTGTTGCGCGTGCTACTCGCAACAAATATCGGAAAGCCGCCAGTGACGTTAATGCAACAATGCGTCATGCTACTGCAACAGGGCAGTAAAGCACAGTGCAAATTAGGTCTCCTAATATTACTTTGCAGATGGACTGCGCACTGTCTAGCTGCTGTTAAATCATTCCTGCTTATCGATTCGTCTATAGCTTATTTAACAGCTTTATTGTCGTCGCAAGAGAATAACGATGATTTGCAAGAGACATTGTTGCAAAGTATGTGCGCCATGCTTATTGGATTGTGCGTGCATTTCAATGACAACAGTATTTCTAATTATACAAAGGTAATACCATGAGATTAAACACAATTAAAGAAGAAGTAGAACATATTTTGCACGAATACTCCATGCCAACGATTATACGGCTATATTTTCTCTTTTACCTTTTAGGAAAAGCTATGTAATTTAATCGAAAATAGAATCGGATTAGAAAGGTTTCAAGATGCTATTGGTGGCCTTGCTAGACACGAGGTGTACTCTAGAACTTTAAAACATCCTCAACCTTCAGCAAAGAATCCTTCGGAACTTTTACTAGACCATGAATTTTGTAGACTATCGAAAACGTTAGAAGGTGATTTTTATTCGTATTTATGATCCCCCTTTCTTCGCTTTATATAAAAGTTACGATTTTGTGTATTTTATAGGAGTGATTATAAAGTCGGTTCTGGATGGAAGTAGCTTGCATCAAAAAAACGAGATCGCGACACCGATATTGCCAGACTCTGTTTTGATAACTCAATATAAAGACGTCATTCGAGAACAAAGTTCTCAGATACAAAAGCTAAACCAACTCACGGAATCACTTGTCAAAGAAAAGAACGAACTTGAAGTATAGTATATAATACACATGATCATAAGTATTGCTCTATAATTTTAATAAAATAGTGTTTGATAATTGATATGGTATTTTATATGATGCAGGCGCAAGTACATGATCTTCGATCATCAATCAGTCACTTGAAGGATCAAAATTTGGTTTTACGCGCGGCACAGACGAACTTGATGCCGGAAGAAAGTGACTCGATCAACGTCACGACCAACGAAGGTTGCACAAAAGAGGCGGAGAAATATAAAACTGTGATTACAGAGTTGGAAATTCGTTTAGTAGAATACGCTTCGATGGTAAAGAAATACGAAACTGACTTTGAACGTAAATTGAAAGAGAAGTCCGAGGAACTAGAGAAATTGAAGAAAGACCAAGAAGATCTTTTGGAACTTTTAGCAGAGGACGAAAGTAAAATTATGCGCTACGAGGAAAAATTGGCTGCATTAGGTGAGAAGGTACGCGAAGGTGATTTTGTTGAAATATCACTCGTTGAATAATCACTCGGATATAAGGTAGTAAGTTTTAACATTTGTTCTTTCCATTTAGATCGAGACAGATGAAAGTTCGATTGAATTGGATACCGACGATCAAGCAGAATGCAATAATTCCGTCGAACGTATTGACCGATTGATATCACCTTAAAAATTCAGAACGATATTATAACAGAGTAATTTATATAACTATAAAATAACGCAGTCAAAAAGAGATTCTTATTTATAATATAATATTTTTATTGCCGTTTCCTAGTTGTCCAAAATATTGATAAATCAATGTATTGTGATAATACGATAAATTATAAATACTATCAGTTAGAGATATCGGATTTATTTGTATTCATACATACGTTGTTTTTTATATTAGCAAGAATTTAAATAAACGCTAAAAACGCGACACAGAAATTCGTCGACTACAATAACTTACTTAAATTGATATTTTAATGCTAATTCAATTTACATTTCAATTATAATATGATAATAAAAATAAAAATTCTAATATTCCATGAAATTAACTTTTAATCTGTATATTCTGTTAAATTAAATACTATTTACATATCTTTTAATAAAAGTGTCATATTTTTAATATATTCTCATATATTATTATACAACTACTATAAAATATATCTTTCTATTTATGTTTGTAATTTAAATCCCTAATCTATAAGTTAGATTCTCGTTGCTTAATAACTGCTTGTACACACTTTGCCATTGTTTGCGAAGCACGAGATATCGCATCGGTCATGAAAAATTGATCCAATGTCTCTTGTTTAACTTCTAATGGATTGGAGGATAAGCAACCTGGTACTTGCTAAAAAAAAAAAAAAAACAAGAAAAAGGTAAAACAAGTATAGAACTATTAAAATATTATTTATGCTTACTTACCTTTGACAATTCCAATGCCTGAGCAAAGTAGTTAGCTGATTCTACGACACCGTATCTAACTAAATGCGGCGCTATTTCTTCCAATCTAGATCTCACTTCAGCCAAGTCGTCATAAGGTAAACGAACTCCGCAAATCTGAAAGTATTATTTTGTTAATTCTCTTTTCGCTCTTGCGTTTTTTAGTTTTCTCTTATAAACGCGTGTTAAGTTCAATCAATTACTTCGGAAAGTGCCCGTATAATCTTCCAATCCGGTCGTGCCATACCCGGTGGTGTGATTGCAGCGCAAGTTTGTTGCGAACGACCTTCCGTATTTACGTATGTCGCAACCTTTTCAGTATACGCAGCTCCGGGGAGTATAACATCGGCAATCGAAGCTCCCTCGTCACCGTGGCTACCTAAATCGTTAATCGAATTTGTTGATCGTGTTTAACCATTGTTGCTACTATAAAATAACGATTTTTATGTACCTATGTATATAATGCATGTATTTGGAAAGTCTTCTCTCTTGATATTTGCATCGTCAGCTCCTAGTAAAAAGAGAACTTTTGGTTGTTGTTCTTTAACTTCCTCGACGGTCGATGAATAACCCACGTCCAAAGCCGCCACTTGTGACGCTCTTGTGTGAAGAATATTTAGTACCTTCCACTCTTCAGGAGCCTATTGAGGAATATATATACAGATATTACATGCATATATTATATGCATATTAATAATATATATAAAACACAACAAATTTTAATCACTTTTCCCTTACTTTCGTATTTTCTCCCAAAGCTTGAGCCAACAATTGCGTCTCAGACAAAATTTTTGCACCATCTTTTCTCGTTAGTTGATCAACGCCCAAGATGATTAAAGGCTTTTTAGCTGATTTCAGAGTGTTCGAAAATGAATGAGTACCGTTTCTTAACTGTGTTACGATATCTGCAGATTGACCTAAATGCTAATATTCAAATGAATTAATTGAATTTTGAATCAACAACAACGAAAAGAAAGTGTAAATATATCACCAAAGTGTTATCAGGTTTTATACTTACTTCATAATCATAAGTTAAATCTACGTTCGGACCAATTAGACCAATGGTCTGTTCACCATGAATGTATCCTTTCCTTAAGCGGGTATTCACCAATGGTGCTTCATACCTCGGATTTGTACCGATCAATAACACAACGTCGGCCTCTTCCACAGCAGCAATTGTGTTGTTTAATACATAATTACTTCTTATATCAATACCAGCACCTTCTTTTGGAAAGCTTTGTTCCGTTGCAAGAACCTCACCACCAAGCCTATTTACTAAATCTTTCAAAGCTACGAGAGCCTCGGCATCAACTAATTTTCCAGCAATCGCAGCACATTTATTTGGAGCTATATCCTGAATAGCTCGGGCAGCTAACAAAGAGCATATTATCTTGATGTTACAAGAAATGCCAGATTTTGAAGAAAGGCAAAAGAGAGCATAAGGATTGATATTTTGAAATATAAACGCGACATACTTGCTACGAGGGCATCTTCCCATTCAACAGCCTCTAACTTTCCATTAATCTTTATCATAGGAGTTATAAGTCGCTGACGCTTTAATCCATCACAAGAGAATCGTGCTTTATCAGACAACCACTCTTCGTTTATTTCCTGCGTAGTGTCAAAAATCATTAGACATATATTTGATCAACAATTATCGCGTTAACAGTACCTCATTTACTCTTGGCAAAATTCGCAAAACTTCATTCGTTCTATGTGATATCACTATGTTACTGCCAACAGCGTCAAGAACATCAATACTATCTGTACGTCGTGTCTCCCATGGGCGAGCAACAAAAGCATATGGTTTACTCGTTAATGCTCCTACAGGACACAAGTCGATTATGTTGCCAGATAATTCAGATAGAAACATTTTTTCTACGTACGTTCCTACCTGTTAAGAGATAACATATCAGGATATAATTTCAAGACAACAGTCCAAATAAAGCAAGACATGATATAAAAGTACTTTTCTTTGAACATACTTGCATATCATTTCCACGGCCTGTGGTTCCTAAATCATCAATACCAGCCACTTCCGATGCAAAACGGATGCACCTTGTGCAATGAATGCAGCGTGTCATGATTGTTTTTATTAGAGGACCAATATCTTTGTCTTCCACTGCACGTTTACCAGTATAGTTGATGTCAACAAATCGGCTTCGATCACTACCAAACGCCATACTTTGATCTTGTAAATCGCATTCACCACCTTGATCACAGATGGGACAATCCAAGGGATGATTTACCAATAGAAATTCCATAACACCTTCTCGAGCTTTACGAGTTAAATCCGAATTAGTTTTTACTCTCCATCCTTTCATCACTGGCATGGCGCAAGCTGCAACAGGCTGAATATTTATGTGATATAGATTACAAATAATATAATTACATAAACACACATAGTATAAAAATATTTAATCCATTACGTATGCATACAGATGTACATATACGTAATTATAATAAAATCAATTAATATAAATACTTTTATTTGTTTTTCAATTTCCACAAGACACATTCTGCAATTTCCTGCCACAGCTAAACGTTCGTGGTAACAAAATCTTGGAATCTCTACTCCTACTTTGGCAGCTGCCTAAACATACAAAAACGCAGACGTTTAAACTTTAAAGTACATTTTTATCATTGAATATCTTGCTTGTCAAGTTATAAGATACAAAATTAAGATGCAAGCTACACTTTGTACCTGCAGAACGGTTGTTCCTGGTGGAACCTGAACTGGCTTATCATCTATGAATACTTCTACTAATTCTTGCTGTAACTTCGACGACGTTATATGCAACCTTGCAACAGGGATTCTACCATTCTGTAGTCCTGCGGTCAACTTTATCACAGGTAATCTCAACATTTTGGTCCGACTATCCCGTTACGCGTTGAGGTTACGCTGTTATGTAAGAAAATGTCACAGTTTCAAACTTCCAACAACAAACATAATAACCTGATTTAATCTAGATAACGTAATGATCAATAAAATATTTGTATTTTTCTTAATAACTGTTAAATGGACATGTCAAGCATAAAGATAACAAAGATACTTTATTATCATAGAATGCGAAATATAAATTATGTGTCAATTCATATTATGATATATGAAAAATTACCAAATGTCCGGCCGTTCCACGAAACTTCTCCCAAAACTTCGGAACGCCTAGAACGGATGATCTACAAGATCAATCCAAAATAGAATTCACCATAAACAACGCGCATATTCAAGTGCATATTGGCAGACCGTGTGACACGTCCTTTGCGACATCTGCTAGAAAAAATTAATTTGATATAAATAGTCTGTCGTCTAATTACGTACGTTGTATTTAAAAAATAACGTTGTAATTAAAAAATAATCTTCACGCCTGCACTCAAATGTATATAATGTACGTATATAATAGATATATTGTATGCATATGTTGCATCGTCTTTCATTTAATTCTCAAAGAAATGAAACAATCAAATATATGAATCAATTAATAAACAAATTTGCAGATTTTGTAAAAGGAGAAGAAGACAATGTGAAATTAATAGATTTTTTTGCAAACAAGTACAGAAAATTGTAGGGAAAGAGAAATAAAATGAACGAAAGAAATATTCAATGAATCTGTAAAATTAAAAACATTGTGAATTGCATATACATATATATATATATATATTATACGATTATATATTGATTATATATCTTTTTCTTAAATTTTCAAATAAATACAATGATTTTATGAATAAAACGATTTTATAAAAGAAAAAGAATTAAATTAAAAGATCTTTTTCTTTTGCGAACAAGAACATAGAAAATTCTAAAAAAAAAAAAAAGAACAAAATGAAGAAAAGAAATGTCCGACAAATCTGTAAAATAAGAACAATCGCGAGTCTTGAGTCTGACAATAATCCCGCGATTAAGAAGTCGCAATTTAAAGTCGGTCGCTAGTTATTTCGTTATTCCCCTAAGAATGGCACACCGGAACGACGTCACATTGCGACGAAATAATGGACCGTCAAACTTTTCGCTGTATATAGCTATATCTTCCGGCGAGAGAGCCAGAGGGGAGTTTATTATCGGTAACTTCAGTCAATTGTCCCGGTTCTGCCTATAATTTCCCCGCAATGGCTATCGGCGATCTGAAAACGGACAAGGGTATCAAAGACTTAAATTCCTATTTAGCAGATCGTAGTTACATCGAAGGGTAAGTGCACCTCTCTGTCCGTACGAACGATCTATAACGAGATGCACGTGGTTCTTTGCTCGCCGTAATTTATTCCGAGATCGTCAAACTATTAATACTTTCTCTTCCTTCTCTCTTTCGCGATTTCTCTTACTTTTATACCACATTCTATATGCTGAATTATATTTGACGAGTTGCATTTTGTGTTTAACGCGTTTAGTGTGCGTTGGTTCATCTTGATTCCGCGTATATTGAAGCATACACATATGAGTGGACGTCGTATCGTGATTATGGGAAGGACGTGAGAGATTATGCGCACTGTATCTCCTTTTGTTTTTGCATTACGCGAGAAAAAAAAATATGCTAAGCGTACGCGTGTACTTCTATAGTAATGTCAAACGAAGCTCATTGTGTTTTTAAGGTGGCAACCCACTCAGGCGGATGTAGTAGTCTTAGAAGCGTTAGGCAAAGTTCCAACATCCTCGAATCCTCACGTTTTACGATGGTATAATCACATCAAATCATACGATTTAAAGACCCTTCCGGGAGAAAGAAAAGCGCCTGTTATCTTAAGTAGCAATAATTCTGCTAACGTGACAGCCGCCAAAAGTGAGGACGACGATGATAAAGACGTGGACCTCTTCGAGTCAGACGAAGAGGAAGACGCCGAGGCCGCCCGGCTCAGGGAAGAACGATTGAAAGCTTACGAGGAGAAGAAGGCCAGAAAGCCGGCGCCTGTCGCAAAGTCCAGCATTGTGTTGGACGTTAAACCGTGGGACGATGAGACCGACATGGATGCCATGGAGAAAGCTGTGAGATCCATTCAGATGGATGGTCTAGTCTGGGCGGCATGTAAATTATTTTCCTGTTTTCATTATCAAATAAACAGATTCCATTACCGGCAGACTTGTCAATTTTATGCGTATTGTGTTTTCAGCTAAATTGGTGGCAGTCGGCTATGGCATTCACAAATTCAGGATAATGTGTGTGATAGAGGACGACAAGGTCTCTGTAGACTGGCTGATAGAACAGATAGAAAGTTTCGAGGAGTTTGTTCAGTCTGTGGACATAGAGTCATTCAATAAACTATAAACGATTGTTTCTGTCTATTATCTTTATTGTAAACTTAATAAATAATAATCATTGTTTGTATATACAATTTGTTATTGAATAAGAAGAATCATCGCAGCTTTGGTGGTAGATGCTACTGCTGGTTTCACTGGATTTGAACTGATCGACAGTTTTAACTATTTATTTTGAATATGCTGCTTTTATACTTGTAAGACACTTGAAAAGAGAAGATGGATGTTCTACTCTATATATACTATTAATTCCTTGAACAACGTGAATTTGAATGTAGTTTGTTTTGTATGTATATATATTTTTCCTTGAGAAGTTTTGAATCAATTTATTTGGTTTTATTATAATACCTATATTTTTCTTCGTTTCTCTTGTTTCTTCTGTCAGAAGAAAATTTCAATAGTAAATATACTAATAGGTGTATCGTTCAAAATAAGGATTTTGATTGATAACTAAACAATAGGCTGTAGTCGTTCATTTTTAATCGAGTACACGATTATATCTGCTATATTTTTTTTATTATTTTTGTCATTGACAAGGGAAACTAGAAAGTGTACTGTAAGTACACTGAAAAGTCTTGACTACATGATGCAGGTATGTTTGGAGTTTTGAGTACATATTTTATTCACAATTATAAATATCAGTTTAAAAGCTTCCTAGGTAAAACTACATTATACCAAAAAATATCAACCAAACATATTATGTAAATATGTAAGTTAATCGTATTGACATCGTAGATTATTAATCATCAATTAGAAAGTTTAACTGTTTAGTTAAACAGTTGAAAATTGGTATGAAAATATGTATATTACAAATAGATAGTTTAATAGTTATATAAATATAATTTTTTTTACATTATATGTGTTCCCTGATTTTTATTATCAAAAAAATAGTCTCGAATAGTTTTTCGTCATTTACATGTCGCTGTTAGAAGAAATAAAGAGTTTAGGGAGAATTCACCAGATTTAATATTATTTTCTTAAATCACTTTTAATATAAAAGATGTGTATACAGAAGTGATCATCTTATTCTTAAAATGAATAATACCATCAGTAATACTAATCTGTCTTAAATGTATGTCTGGATGAAGTTGATTATAATATTTTTATACTAGAACAATACGCCTATAACCTGAGAATTTTGAATATATGAAAAACTCAGGTTTAATCAGATTTATTTCAATTCTAACGTTGAATGGAATTATCACGATAGTTAAATTGCCAAGTTCTTTTGTACGTTTTTTTATTTATCTACCAGAGATATCCTTACAATGCAAGGTCGCTTGTCAAATCTTTTGCTGATTAAGTGTTTAGTTATTGCTATTTTATTGTTAAGAGTTAGGTATCGCCATAAAATATTGAAACATAAAACGTAGCTTTGTCCTGTGTGCTTGATTCCCATGATTAGAATTCTCATTAATTTTCATAATCATGAGGTTTATATTATATATGTGTTGTATATACATATATTTTTATATATGGTATTTCGTTATATTTAGTAACTCTGCATCTCTGACGTCATGTGATAGTTCCGTTTGTTACGAATGACATCATTATGATCTTGCAGCAAAGTTACAATAGAATATGAAATTACAGTGAGACACGTATTCCTTTCTTTAGACTTCAGAATATCTAAATTATATTTTGCTAATATTTAGTTACAATGATAGTTACATCTTTTGCATTACAATGTGAGAAATATTATAAATTTTACAAATAACGTAAAAAATATTGTCTATTACATCAACTGTACACGTAAAAAATTACATCATGTTATCATAATAATTTTATCGCGAAATTGCAAAATGTAAAAGTTCTTTTTATTCAAGAAAATGAACAACATAATATATCAACCAAACTAACTCTAACCGAAAGATTCGACGAAGAACAGGAAAAGACAAAAGAAGAGAAACGAAAAGAAAGAAAAGGCTCTGAAATGGCTGTATTGGCTTGAAATCCGGTTTTGGTATACTTTCTATCTCGTGAATAAATATCGTGTATAAAGAAAACACAGTGTTTGAAAGAACAAAGAAGATGGACAAAATAAGACATTGTTATGAAAATAAGAAATTTCGATTTTAAACAAATATAATTGTTCATCACCTGATCAAAATGATAATTCATCTTTAGATCTGCCAAACTGAAACGCAATTTTTAGTTTCTCTCGCTAGGATAAAATAAAGATATAGTAGATAGTCGTGTAATTAAAAATCTTATATAGACATATACATATGTGTATATTATCAGATTGAAGCTATCCTTCAAATAGATTTTAATTATAATGGCTATAAATACATGGACATGTTCGTATTTTCCAATGAAATGTTTTACTTATGAAATATACATATGAAAGTAGTACTAGATTTCATATAGATTTCATCAATTTCGAGCTAAATTAGACTAAACAGACCTGAATTAATCACTTAAGTTTTGTAACCGTACCGTACACTTAAATTTAACATGTTTTAAAGTATTATGCGATTCCTCGGAATATACAACTTTATTAATCTGTTTGTAACAATTTTTGACACAATAATTAAAGAAAAGCTCAAAATATATACACTTGTAACAGATATTTCAATGTATTGATAGATACTAAAATAATATCTACAATATTATATGATATAATATTTATTAATATATTAATATTATATTGATATATTAATAGATATTATATTATATTATATTGTAGATATTACTTTAATATCTATCAATACATTGAAATATCTGTTATAAGTAATGTATAGTATCTTTTATAAATCGTTGCTACTTTTAATTCGGCTTTTTTGTCCTTCTGCGTGCCTCAGCGTCTCGACAAGTTGAAATTCTTCTTTTTCGATCCACGATGTTTTCCAAGAGATAGTCCTTGTCACTGACCTTTATTAGAATCCCCACCTCCGCAAGTGACATCGAGCGACAATTCTCTTGTATATAAAAGAGAACGTTATGAATATCGCGTGAATTCCGTTCCGCGCATCGCGACCGTATTTTCGGATTATTAACAGAAGTAGAAATTCAACAATAAATTGATTTGTTTCTTGAAAAAAAGGCCAATTACAGCGAGGATGGCCTTTTTGTTGAATATTTTCATCATCACGTATTTATCATTCTCATCTTTGATATATGGTAAGTCTACTTTAATCTTGATAGCAAAATAGAAATTAATTCTATCTGTGCTTGTGATCGAAATTTGGCCATCGTTATTTATTTTTGTAATCAATTACGTTTCTACTCGAATAAATCGATTAGCCAGTGTACAATCGATTTATATTGATTGATTTTAAATACTAACTTTTTGACAAACAGCAATTTTGGAACATATCAAATGTAATGTATGAAATTATTTTCAAGTTCTTTAATTCAAATTGGTGAATAATCAAAATTTAATTGTTAATATATTATCCGAGTAGTACGTAAAACATTATATCCTTCTTTTTTCAAACGGTGCACATTTATTGTTACACAGGACACTTTACGACACTTAAAGACAGAAAACTTTGGTATAAAAGTAAAGTATTATACGAAAGGAAAAAGAAAGATTTAAAATCTTGTACGTTCAACATTCCAGAAAATTTATTTGCTTAAAAAAAAAAAAAAAAGTAGAGGAAGGGAAAAAATGTATATGTATAGATTTGTAAATTTTGTATCCGGTTTCACATACCAAACCACCATATAGTTATTTAACGAATAGTTCTTTCACAGCGCGTGAACCAGAATTGATAATTTCAAGGAAATTCGTTCAGAATAACCAAAAAGAATATTTTACTTATTTCTCGACGCGTAATTACGTCCTCTGAATATGTTTTATTAATTTGATGTGTTAAGTTACTGTTAATTATGTCAATTGTGTGTTTAAAACTTTGAATGAATATCCTTTTCTCTTTTTTCCTCGATAAAAGTAACAGGACAACAAGCGTCAACAGGACAGGAACAGGTATCGAAAGTATGCCTGGGATGTATATGCGAGGTTGCTTCTGGATGTAACGTTACAATCGGTTGCGATGAATCTGTTTGCGGGCCGTTTCGTATAACGTGGGCTTATTGGGTTGACGCTGGCAAACCTACTCTTAACGACAACGCAAAAGAAAATGGTTCGTATTTATGTATTATGATTTCGTACATAAATGGAGATATATAAAAACAATAGAATAATAAAAACACCCGTTTTTTATTCAGCATATGCACAATGCGTGAACGATCCTTATTGCGCAGCTCGCGCAGTACAGGGCTACATGGCGAAATTTGCTAAAGTACGTGCAGATACACACATGCCCGTGAATACGTGTGTTACATACATATTGTCATTACTGTATAATGTATATCTATATTTTTTTTATTTGTTGTTTCTACAGGATTGTGACGGCGATGGTAATATCAATTGCTACGATTTTCTTCGTATTCATCGATTCGGAGGATATGGATGCAGTGGCAATTTGAATTCAAAATATGAGAACACTTTCAAGCTTTGCATGCAGACTTTTAGTAAAGAATAACTAAATAAATAATTATGCAGGAATATTTTATTTTAGAGACTATACTGCGTATAAATGTTTGTGTATCTTAATAAATTATAAAAACTAATGTATAAAAATTATTTTATTTGAAGAAAAGAACGAAAAAGAGCGTAAGAGTGTAAGAATTTTATTCGAAATACATTCAGAAACATATTATCGATGATACTTATAATCGATAAGGCAGCTATGATCAGCGAGTTGTTTCAATATCAAACATTAGTATTACTGTAAATTATTTTGAATATGTTTCGTTTTCAACAGAATTTTTGTATTTTATTATATTTCAAATTTAAAATCCAATTTTTGACCCGTGTAAAATTAATAATTTATCTACCAATTCGATCCTCTCTTTTAGAATTATTCTCTGCTCGTCTAAAATGTCATACGAATGTATATTTTTTATTAAAAAGCAATTTATAAACAAACGAAGGCTCTCTCTGAAAGTCTGTAATTGAGAAGAAACAGAGATTCTTTCAAATACTTGCAAACAAGCTTGTTCATTTTCGTGCAAAAGAATTCCTAATATAATTTGTTCAAGAAATTTCGTAGTAAGTCTTTCCAGTTCGGTAAAATGAATAACCTGCAATAGAATACAACAATATGTGATATTTACAATAAACATTTCTTAATAAAAATTGTAGTACTTACTTTCAAAATTGATATAGTAAGACATTTTTCAATAAATAAGTAAATTAAAAATTGTGCCAAATTAGATAACTGTTTATTTTCATATGTCTCCAGTGTTTTTAATTTGTCCCAAAGATTATATTGTATTGTAAGCTAAATCAAGCAAAAATCAAATTTATTTTAAATTGTTAAAATCTTATTGATCATCAATTACATACAGAATAGAAAAAAAAGTTGGTCAGAATTTTCAAGAAACAACTTTAAAATTAATCTTAATTATTAATTATTATCGAGTATGAAGACTACGTATGCACAACTTAATAACGATATTATTTATTTTATATGCAATTACTGCAACTTGAAGAAAATCAAATATAAAGCATAATATCACCAAATACCTGATATTTTCTGTTATATTCGCACAATTTCTGAGCTAATACTGCGTAATAAGGATTAAACTTATTTTCTTGTAAGCAGCAATGCATTACAACATGTATTATTTCTGTTTCTTGTTGATCCCTCAAATCAAGATGATGCAGTTTTTCAAATGCATCTAAATAATCTTCAGCCGTCACAAGGATACAGAAAATATTTTTCCTTATGTCGGTATTCATTCTCTGTTTTTGTGCCAATTCCAGAATTTTTGTACTAAAATTAAGCTTGTGTTCTTTTGCAACTGATTTACTATTCACATTATTCGGACCAGACCATGCTGATCCTACGATCCACCACTTTCCATTCTCATCGGCTGCAATAAGAAGTAGATAAATTATCAACTAACTTATTGATGTAAGCATATCGTGTTGTGATCGCTGTATTACTTACCGTACAACAAATCCGTCAGAGATACATTGAATGGTGTTATTGAATTACCTTTGCGTATTATGCCTTTCATAATTTTTTTCAAGTGTTCCACATGAGAAGGATCGTATTGAGGTATTTTATTGATGTTATTATTTTTTATGGCTAATAAAATTTCCAACATAAATTTAACTCTTGAACTGTGTGATGACAATAATTATTAAATCAATTTCTATAATAACTTTTCTTCTCTACGTACATGTGTATCTATGTACGTATGTATTTAAGAAAATGTAAAATGACCTACTTCTTTTCAGTCTCGTGGCCAGCCTTTTGTTGCAGACTTTGTATAAATTCCTTTAAAGCATTCGGATCATCCTTTCTCAATGAAAATCCCACTGTTTTCAGAATTATCAGTATCAATTCAATTTCTTTTTCCGTAAACTTTATCACCAATTTATCAAGTATCTGATAAAGAAGTTTGTATCCAAACACCTGCGCGCAGTAAATTTAAAAATATTCAATTTTACGTCTATTTAACATTTACGACTGTTCCGTTTAATCAAATTTCCATACTTTAAAATTATATAAATGTGAAATCATAAGGACAATGTTATCCAATTCTTTGTTTGCTACATCTTGTGACTTCTCCAGTGTTTCAGTAAATTGTTTAACGAGTTTCTCTAAAAAATGAGCACCTACTTCAATGCCAATATTAGCATGTAATATCACAATTAGCATCATGTGCTCAGAAATAAGACGATCTGGTGTGATCACGTGCGACACTAAGCTTTCAATCACCAATCGCGATAATACCTCGTTCATGTTATTACGACTATTTGTCATATACATCGCTTCAACCTGTAACGAATGACACAATACATAAATCATCTAATAAACAAATCCATCATAAATACATATATTTAGTTACAATATATACAGAATTATTTCATAATTTGTTGTGAAACCACCTGTTGTCCTGAAACATCCTGCATAATTACCTGGTTTGCTATACTATACATATTATGTTCTGTCACTCTGTTTAAACATCCTTTCAATTGTTTCCTCAACGATTGTAATTTTTCATCATCTGGATTTGTACTATGTACAGTGTTCATTCGTGCAGCAGGTGGAATGTATCTGCTGGCATTGTCTATAATGTTACCTTCTTTATCTCTTTTTCTTCCATAAATATCTTCCCACGTATCTTTGTCATTAGTGTCAATATCATTGGACTTTTTCATCTGTGTTGATTTTATTTTTTTAGTCTTTGGTGCCAGTTTATTTGAATCACTCTTATTATGAGATTGTTTTTCAACGAATGCAACAGAATCAACATTTTCATCTTCACTTTCATTAATAATATCTAGTTTGTCGTCTGTACATTCGTTTTTTTCCACTGTCATCGAGGAATTTGCATAAGAGTCGATATTGAATTCATTTTCTAAAATTTGCTTCTCCGTGTCTACAATACAGTCTTGATCTTTTCTTAAACAAACGTCTAAAAGATCTGATCACATATATATATGCAAGTTAAGGAAATTTTGTGAAAGCAATAATTTACATTTGTGAATAATATAGAAGCTACAATGCGTGTGAAAACATTTTTTTGTCAAATAATAAAAGGATACAATCCAAACCATCTGATACAAAAGACTTTGAAATTGTCTCTTTTTTTCTCTTGTTCAACTTCAATTGCTTTTCCAATTTTTTAATTACTTTGTCTTCCTTTAGATTGGCTGCTTTGAGCAACCTATTTTTTACCTTTCTTCGTTGACGCTCAAGGTCTTCAGGTTTTTTTTTTTTCGTTTCTTTTGTACATTTCTTAGGTCCTTCTTTCACGCTCTTATTACCCAGTTTGTGATCCTGACTGTCACTGGCGTGTGTAGACGCAGCACGTGATTCATTTTTGCTTTTGAAATAATTTGATCTATTGATTTTTTTCTGTTTTCTGAGCTCCTTGCGTATCTGTTTGCGAGATTTTCTCACTGATTTCACGTTTGACCGTTCCACCTTTTTAGATTTCAATTTCATCTTCGTTTTATTAAATTAGATAGGTTATGTATACAGATAACTCTCCATTTGAGATGCTTTCTGGTGTCTTAATTCCTACTGAGAGTCATGTGCGTTTCTAACCTAACTTTCTCATTTTATATACGTAATTTTATATACGTAATGCTCCCTCTATGATTGGCAGCCATGATGGAGATAATCCCCCCCCCCCCAATGAAACTCCGAGACGAAACACAAACTTCCTTAATTCCAAATTTCTCAACATGATACCACTCTTCTAATGTGCACCAGAGTGTGAGTGTAGCTCTTTTTCTTTATTCGCAAAGCTCGCCACCTGAGACGCGACATGTTGAAAATCCTGGCGGGATGTTTAAAACGATAGTTGCGTATAATTTTTTTCTTTTACTTATGAATATATCTTTGCACCAGCAAAATATTGTTTTGTTATTGTTCATAATTTTTTAGAAAAAAAAAATTTATAAAAATCATTCAATTTTCCAGCTGTTACTCGAGTATCTCCCCTTAAATAAACCTAGTATAGTCTAATAAGTCTACTTACATGTACGAATTAATGGTGCCACAACTCTAGGATTTTTGAAAACTTAATTTTTACGCCGGATTTTCATGTTTATATTTGACTTTTGTTGATTAACAAAAAAAATTAATACGAATAAACAAATGAAAGTATCTATTAACAATAGAATTATCAAAATATATTCTACATATAAATCATTATAATTTAAATGATAATTAAAATAAGTAGATAATTATGCTTCTGTCCGAAGAGAGATCAATATTAATTTTGACAAGAATATCCACATCTTTTAGGCACTTTTTAATTATTAAAAATAAAAATCTGAAATCAATTATGAGTGTTATAAAATTATAAGGTTATGGTTTATGAAGGTTTATGAAAGTCTGAAATCAGTTATGAAGGTTATAAGGTTAAGGTTTATGAAGGTTATAAAATAATAAAATTATACAATTATTTATAAAACTTCTATAATGATAGTTGACTGTCATTTCAATTTCCCGCCGGAAAATTATTTGATGTGACGAGATAATTCCCTAAAGGGGGGGACACTGTTCATAGAGATATTTTTATCTAGTAAGTTTCCAATCTTGTTTGGTTATGATTATTGTCCATTCTTAAACTGCGAAGGTGACAAGTTGAGTTATATACATGTACGTTAAATGATTTGGTACGAACAATAAGAAAAAAATGTTGATGCAAGTGTCGCAAAGTTCCTTGACGACAGTCGCTTTTACTAACAGGTAATTATTCTAACAGAAAGAGTTTCAGAATAATACACGAATCTTCTACTTAACCTATTAATGATCATGTGTATAAGTCAATGTTTGCATTATTAAACTCGTTTCATAATATCTTTTCCAGTGCAGTGCGAAGAAGAAGTGTCTGTTTTTTGAAAAAATGTAGCTTCTCCTCTCAAAAGACAATTAATAATAAAATAACACGAAAATCAATCGTCACACCATTTCCTCCACTAACTCAGCCAGTACCTAATTTACCTAAAGCAGTTTATGCCACTGCTAAAGAAGAACATCAGGTTACTAAAATTACAGTTTTATCGAATGGATTGAAAGTTGCCTCGGAAAATCGATTTGGCCAATTTTGCACAGTAGGCGGTAAGTTTAAAAAAGTATAAAACTTTTTCGTTTTGATTATTTATTTGTATGTTAAAACAATGTTTGCAGTATTACTTGATTCTGGCCCTCGATATGAAATTGCATATCCCCATGGAATTTCACATTTCCTAGAGAAATTGGCATTTGGAGTAAGATTTTTTATAGTATAACAAAGAATTAACATTCAAGGAATAAAAAAAAAAATCAGTAATTTACTCTTACAGTCCACCAAAACTTATAAGAATAAAGACCAGATAATGCTTGCGTTAGAGAAACACGGAGGCATATGTGATTGTCAAGCATCTAGGGATACATTTGTTTATGCAGCGTCGGCTGAACGTCGTGGATTGGATACTGTTGTACAAATTCTGGGTGACATTGTTTTAAGGCCTCAAATTACACAAGAGGAGGTAAAAAGTTGTCATATGTCAACATAACATATTTTACATGCATCTTATTTATAACAGAGAGTAATAATTTTTATAAATTATAGTAACTATGGGTAAATTACCTTCAAAGATATACTTTAGAAAATTTAGTACATGAATTTGTTACACAAAGGTAGATAAATATAATATAAAAATTACAAGCTATATGTGAAAATTTTTAGATAAATGCTGCAAGACAAATGATCAAATTTGAATTGGAATCTTTACTTACAAGGCCAGAACAGGAGCCGATACTTATGGATTTAATTCATGCGGTAACTAAAACAAATGTTTCAGCAAAATTTTTAAAATGCATGTTTAACTAAATTTTTGGTCTGTATAGGCTGCATATAGAAATAATACCCTTGGACTTCCAAAGATTTGTCCAAAAGAAAATGTTGATCACATAGATAGAAAAATATTATTTGAATATTTAAAATATCATTACACACCACATAGGATGGTAGTAGCTGGAGTTGGTGTAGAGCATGAGGATCTCGTTTCAGCAGTTCAAAAGTAATTATAAACAAAATCGCGTATAGTTACGGTTAAAAGTATTCATTAGTATAAATCGAAATGTAACTCTATAAATTTTTCTCGATTTAAAATGCAGTTTAAACTATTTAAGATATTTCATTTTAGATGTAACAATTTCAGATAAAATGTATCGTTATCATTGCAGATATTTTGTTGAAGAAAAATCGATCTGGGAGGAAAAAGGAGGACAAGTACAAAATGACTCCGTAGGAAAACATTTAAATACAGTTGATACTTCGATTGCTCAATATACTGGAGGTTACATACTAGTAATTATCGTTTTAAATTATATATACTGGTACCTTTGAATATTGGTGCTTAATAATTTTAAATTTTGTAATTGTGTAGGAAGAATGTAATGTTCCTGTATATGCAGGACCCAGTGGTCTACCCGAGTTGTCGCACGTTGTAATAGGCTTGGAAGGCTGTTCTCATCAGGACTCGAATTTTGTAGCAATGTGCGTTTTAAATATGATGATGGGCGGTGGTAATAGTTTCAGTGCTGGTGGTCCAGGAAAGGGAATGTATACTCGTCTGTATACAAATGTACTTAATAGGTAAAATTTAGAATATCTTTTTGCTGCTTGGAAAGCTAAGTGGAAAATAAGTATTGTTGTAAAATAGTTGATTTGCAGATATCACTGGTTGTACAGTGCAACTGCGTATAATCACGCGTACGCCGACACAGGACTGTTTTACATTCACGCATCTTGTACACCATCTCATGTCAGAGACATGGTGGAAGTGATTGTGCACGAGATGGTCACTATGGCAAACAATATTACGAATAATGAGTTAGCGGTATGATTTTCATTGTAATGTTTACTCACACACAATAATTACATTCTTCTCTTTTAAACTCAATTGGAGAATTTTATTTCCGCAGAGAGCAAAGAAACAATTGCAGTCTATGTTACTCATGAATTTGGAGCAAAGACCGGTTGTATTTGAAGATATTGGAAGACAAGTTTTGGCAACTGGTTCTAGGAAACGACCAGAATACTTCATAAAAGCAATTGGTATTAGTTCTATATCGTACTATAATATTAATATTAATCGTTTAGAACATTATATTGCCCGATTACATTTATCCTCCTCTCACTTTTTGGTCTGAATTTGTCTGATTATTTCAAAGTAGACACAAGTTTCTCTTATCATAACATATACTGCATTTTTCAAATGTAGTAACTTCACACGAAAAATTCTGACATATATATAATTGCAGTGATTGTTCAAAAAATTCAGACCAGTCAATATCTGTAAATTTTAATATAATCACATTGTGAATTAATTATTCATTCGTTATTCGTCAAGATAATGATAAAGTTGCTATATTCGTGTTATTTTCAGATGAGATATCAAAAGACGATGTAAAAAGTGTAGCACGTCGTTTGCTTAAATCACCGCCTAGTGTAGCAGCTCGAGGGGAAGTAAGAACTGTTCCTTCAATCCGAGATATTCAAGCTGGATTAATTGATGAGCAAGGCAGATTACCCGGTTCCCGTAGCAGATTGTCACTTTTTCGTTAATTTAAATTTGCTTTCTAAAATCTCATACGTTCTTTTGATTAAATTAAAGTTTTATATTTAAAATATCACATGTGTAATTAAAAGTTTTTTTGTTAATTTATTCGTGTCGATTTGTTCATTTAATTTTTTTTTTCATGTATTACATATATATTATGTATGCGCATATTTTAAACAAGTGTGTTATGTAAAAACATGTATACAATATATCAATATGGATATAAACAATGAATATCATAATCTTTATATGTTATAGAAATAGTGTTCCTGATTCAATAGTACCTCTGAAAAAATGGTGATTTTGCATAAAAAAATAAGCTGAAAATAAAAAATAAAATATTTTCATTAAAGTCTTCATTTTGGAGAAAATCAAGCTTGAAAGGTTATTAGGTATACGTGTACAAAGGCAATTTTTAACGAAACATATTCAAACTCTATTTTCTTGAAAATGAAGTTTTAAATGAAAAAATATTTTACATGTTAGACTTATTTTTGTAAAATAATGAATTGTTAATTAATTCTTATACAGTCCAGAATTTACTATATTCCTTCTTGAAAGGAAAAACTTCTAGATTTTTTTTATACAGAATCACCTTTTTTCTGGTTGTTCGAATCGGAAACATTCTAGGTAACATTCATAAAATAAACTATTGGTGAGAAAAAAATATATCCGTATCAACAATTGATGTCTTTATATCATCCAAATCGATACATTGTGCGATGATGTGCTTTGAAATAAGTTATTATATTTATTAACATAGTAAAAGAAATATAAAGTTTCTATTGTACAATTCTTTTATTTTTATACCAAATTTCACAAATATACGAACACTGATTTTGATGTGAAATGACAAAACAATAAAACTAAGCTTCCACTTCTTCCAATGTTTTAAGGAAAGAAGCTTTCTTTTGAATAACACGGTTCTTTCTTTCTGATAAAGAAAGTTTGGCGCGATTCCATCGCTTCTTCACCGGTGTTTTTTCTTTAACAATTTTCGTGTGTTCCGGATTTGTTCGTATAGCTTCATGGGCACTCTTATAAATACCTTCGATCTATAGACAAAAGTTATACAAATGTCTTTTTTTAATATGTACATTCAAATACATATTAAATACATGTAATATGTAGATTGTTAACATATGAATAAAAAATAAATTATGGTACATGAAATGTAACACAGGTCAACATGAAAAATGCCATGATGCATTTATCTTCTAAAACCAATGCATTTATTATTGTCCAACTGCGACACCGCAAAGATCATGAAATTTTGCAGTAATTATAAGCTGGACGAATGTGGCAATAAATAAATAAAACATATAAATACTTACACTATCAGCAGTAATACCATTTTTAATGTACTGCGAAAATTGCCGTTTGAAAGCTTCATCATCTTCTTCTTCTAACGTCCTCATGTAGTTTGCAACATGCTGTCCAAAGATATGTTGTCGATGAACATCGGCATTGAAGGATTTTGATTCACTATCATAACCGGGGAACCTCTTGGTGCTATTTATAGAAAAACGATAAACAATCATGAATGTTTAAAGACATGAATCACATTGTTTCTATTGCTAATTATATATTGTCAGAAACACAATTTTTCATCTCTTTATATCCATGCAAAGACAGTAAATTGTATTGTAGAACACAGATACAAAATCATGTCTTGCTACGACTCAAATGACGCGCATGTGTTAAAGAAACATCACATTTTATTGAAATTAGCCAATACCTTTTTCAGTATCTCATTGAATATTTTTTAAAACAACTGTGCTAACAAATACCTATGTGGAATGTTGAGGCCACCATCGACAGCACCTTTCATGGCACCAAAAACTCTAGCACCAGTAGTTGTACGCATGAGGCCAGTATCTAAATAACATCTGAATGCTCCAGGACCTTCGTCTAATTCCTCAACATTATATTCATCACCAGTTACTTCCATTGTTCCAGTATACAAGGTATCCAGGCCTAATTTTTTCAACAGCTATAAGAAAGAATACGTAATCTCATAATTTCAAGAGTGAATCTAATTTCGATTGCATTGAATATTATATAATTGCTGTTCAGAGATATATTATAACAGGGAACAATTAATTTATCTTCAGTGATGTATCAAAGCGAGCTGAGTGTTTCATCATTAAACAAATATTTGGATATAAAATGTATAACTACATGCATAATACAGGGTACTTACTCTTCGCGCTAAAAGAAGACCTGTACAATACGCTGAAGCATAATTAGTAAGACCAACTTTAACGCCATACTTTGGAAGTTCGTGGCTATATGCAGCGCACACAATTCTATCACCTTCGATTCTCGAGTATGCAACCTGTACGTAATGTACATAATAAATATCAATAATTTAAGAATAAACATTTTTAAACGAGTGTCTTGAATTACCTAAATTATGTACCTGACAAGTGATATCCTTGTTTGACAAACGTACGATTAATCTGTATTTCGGAGTATTATATTTATTTTTATCCTGAATAGTTAATCGTTTACGTGCATAATAATCGGTCTTTCCTTCGCGTCGCCTTCTGAACTTAACTTGATACCGTTTGAAGTACTGTTTATTCTTAACGATTTTTACAAAACCCTATAAAACAATACATAATCTTTAGACTAAGACCTCGAATAACCTCGAGCTTCAAATTTAATTAGTACACAACATGCAGCGAGACAAAAAACATTTTTCTTATTCAATAAGATAAAATTTTTATCACTTTATCACAGCTGTATTTAAAAAAAGCAATTATTTATAAAAAAATTATTAACAATGTTAATAAAATTTTAAATAAATGGAAACATAATATTCTTCGTCATGCAGAAAATAAAAGTTAGTTGATTTAAAGTAATAAACAGTATATCTAGTTGTTTCATATTATTGAAACAGTTTGTAATAATCAACTACATGTTGTAATGAACACGATTCCACGCATCCTCCCAATTAACGTGCATCCATCATTTTTATTAACATTAAATAATTTATACAAACAGTTAGAAAGTTTATTTATCGAATTATATTAATCTCGAAGAAGTTTTACTCACCATTTCGGCGACAAATGCCTCGAAACTTCTACCTGGAACACCACTCCTCGATGTTCCACGTAGGAAAAGGAGGTTCTTACTTGCGCTCGTTGCGCCCTCATCAACTTAGTATAATTAAGAGTTTTCAATTTTAATCTATGTTCACAATTTATGTTGCGAGTATTAAAAGTTTATAATTTAAAAAATATCTTTTAACGTAACTAGAAGCATTGTATTGAAAAATAAGGCAACAAAATTTTTTTCATTGTTTTTGTATCATTTATTCAACAAAGAAATTATTATTTAGAAACAGCCTTAAGGATATTTGCTGATTCATCTAATAAATTAGGTAATTCTATCGTATGAACGAGATTTAAAAGTATCTTTTCAACAATAAAAGACTCCAGAAATTTTTGGAAAATTTTAATTATTATTCTTTTTATAATATTTTGGAACCTAAATGTCTAGAAATGTAAAATGTAGTAAAATATAAATGCATCTTGTTGAATGTACACAGTCAGTGCATACTACTCAAGTTTTTACAATACATGAAAACGCGTGCTAATTCTACATATTGAAATATGAAATTTCTGTCCTTTTTAATTAAAAAACTGTTTCATATTCGAGGGTTTTATAAGAAAAATTTTATATTAAGAGAAAAAAGATTCTTTTAAAAAGAAACTGATCGATTTAATCAAATACCGCGTTTATTTGTTATGAAATTTACTTTACCTAAATTAAAAATGTCTATACAATTTTTGAAAAATGACGATACATTTGTATTACATATTGAAATTGTAATTGTAAGAAATATTTTGTTATTATCTTACCTAAAGAAATGAAGCAAATGATTTTATCTGATTTATCTTTTAAAAATACAAAAAATATAATAAAGGGTAACATATTTATTTATCTAAGTTTTTATTTCTTGAGCATCTTCTGTTCCCCAATCACTTAAATCCTCTTCCCAGCCATTATTTTCTTCAGACGTTTCCAATCCGTTTAGCACTTTTATCTCAAACACACTTTTCGTTAACATTTGCGGCTGTTGTACATGCAAAATTTGTGTCTTCTTTATCACAGGCTCCATGTCTGTGAAATAATCATATTCTTCTTTACAAGCATCAATCAGTTTAGAATTTTTAATATCAAGTTCCGAAATATCGGATAAAATAGCAACTGACTTCTTTGTTGAGTTTAATTTGTTCGTTTTGTTTTTATCTGTGTTTAACTGCGCATCTGTAGCAATCCTTGATGCTGAATCCGAAGTCGAAATATCATTGGAATGGGACTGAGATTGAGACACTGGGTCGGATGACTGTGAAACTCGTACATGCATGTCTCCGGTCTCTTGTATATCCCAATCAGACCATGTGTATTCTTCGTCGATGATTGAAGAAGCAATCTCTTTCTTATCTTCACCTCCATCAGGAGATGGTCTTTCTGGTAAATCAATTACTTTTTGAATAGTACTTATAGGAACCGGGAACTGAACGACATTTATGCTATTGCTAGTGTTGTTGATATCTTTCAATTTGTTTGGTCGTCCATCTGTAAATAACTTTCCTCTATTACCGCCAACCACTGTCGCAGCACCCAAGATTGGAACTATGTCGGCTAACGCTCTTAGCGTTGCAGACACAAGGTAATCGTTTGTGTCTTTGATTCCAACAAGTAATTCGGGAAGTACTTGGGATTTCAACTCGTCCACTTGGAACGTATGAACAAATGAATTGAAATATGATAAAAGTACTAAACGTATTGACACGTCTCTTATGCAGAACATCTGCAACAATTTGGGTACCAAATAATCTTTAAACGTAGAAATAGAAAACAAGTTACTGTCTGTATTGTCATTTCCATCTGTAAATAAAATACATGCGTCATCAATTTGTCTCAAATATAAAATTTTAGCTGTTTAATTTTTTATTACCCTTTGGTTTTAAAATAAATGGTAAAAGCTGTTCTTGTGCAGTTGTATCTAGTAAAACTATTCTCGAAAGTAATAAACGACCCAATTGTTCTGCAACAATATTTTCAGGAAAGATTCTCAATTGTGTTATCAAGGTTCTGCAATACATTAAAAAGGTTTAATACTTGCAAACGTAGAAAAGATTAATAGCAGTTTTTATTAAAAATACTTACCCAAAAAATATTTCTTTTTCTTTATTATTTTTTAATGGTAATTCATCTAAAAATGCATATATCCTCATAAAGTCATGGGTGAAGAATGGATGTTGAAGTATTTGGGATAGTTCACATCTCAGAGAAGGATCTGAATTTTGCAGATTTTCTTTGCAGAATTGTTTAAATTCTAAAAGACTAGGAACATCTTCTGAAAGTAGAACAAGGTATCTATCCATTAATATTTGTATTTATAATCATTTAAAATGGAGTATAATTTAAATTAATTATATACCGTTTACCTGGATCCTTTGATCTCAATATATTTTCAGCTAAAATTCCAAATGCATATACGTCGATTGTTGTAAAACTTGTTGGTGCTGTGGTATCTTCGTTGAAAGATATTGCTTTCTCGTATCTATAAGTTCTTATTTTTTGTAAATAAGAAGTAGTTAAATCCTTAAATTTACACAAACATTCCAGTCCTCCAAGCTTCCAACATCCCTCTGGCGTGACATAAATAGAACTTTCACAAAGATTGTTGTGAGATACAGATGCTTTCTCATGAAGGAAAGCTAATGCACGTAGAATATTGTACAACCCCATGCATATTTGCAATGTATTTTGGGTTTCTATCGATTGAATTAAAGGTTTCACTTGTTCAGTAGCTAGAAAAAATTTACTACCTTTTGACCATGATGAAATGTATTTCAGTATACAAGGATGTCTGTATAACATCAAGTTCTGAAACATCACATTATATTATTGTTGCAAATTGTCGATTATTTAGTTAGCCGAGACAATATGACCCGAAAAGAAAAAAATCGAGGCTGATAGACTGGCACACGCATTCACAAGATTCTACAATATACAAGGTAATTAATAAATTAACGTTAACCTTTGTACATTTCTCCAACGGTGATGGATTTCCAAAATTTGCATTATAATGCAAGGATGGCTCACTGACAAACACCGATATCCTTTGCGTGTTGTAACTATTTACACGGGCCATATAATGTGACCAAAAATCTGTTATTTCCACAGGTTTGTCATCAATTTTCAGCCCGCTGAGGGCACTTTTTTCATTCCCCATTAATTTTGCTAACTTCTCGGTAAAATTAATTGATGTACGAACTAAACAACAATTGAAAACAAAAATTAAGTGACAAACATTCATTTTCATTCATTATAAAGAATCCTCATTAAAAATTACCTTACGACCGTCTAAATTTCATACTGGCAAATACTATAAAGCACATCACTATGATGAATTACGTTCAACTATGTACATAGTACGTGTACGTACATACGTATCTCCAATCCTTTGATATTAAAGACATGTTCGAACATGATAGACAAAAAAAAAAGTTAATTTTATTTATTTTTTCTTCAAGTATCATTCAATAAATCTTTATTAGTCAATTATTGCGTTAAAGCTCGTATTTACACAATATTAAAAAATATGAAAATAAATATTTTTACCCGCAAACTTGTTAAAGATAAAATGAAAAAGAAAACACGTTACTGTGAAATCATGTTTTATTTCTGAGGAATAAGTTCGTATATTAGCCATAAGACAGCTCAACATAGCAAAATACCGTGATTGCAAATCAAGAATGATGCTTTATCAATATTCATTTTATTTTCGTGTTTTCGTTATTTATATATAAGTTCAGAATTGTTCGGATATTCATACAAGTAAAATTTTTAACTGTAAATGGATAAAATTATAGATATTTTATAACTTAAAGCTAGGTACGAGGGTCCGTCATATCATTACGTTATTACATTTCCAAGATTTACAAAAAGCAATTTATCGCACTATTTAATTTCATTATGATTCGCAGCATACAACCAGCAGTTTTTGCAACATTTGAAAACGTAACATTTTCATTTCGAATTAAACGTACAGAGATACACGTGTACATAATCCAAAGTAATAGTAATAATAATTGTCGACATCACGTTCATACATATGTTTCAACATTTTATCGCTTTGCCTCCACTTGCACACACATATACATACATACACTTATTTTATCTTTTCCAATGCATACGTAACATCTTCAAATTCTACATCGGTAGTAAATAATTAAAAATATTTATAATCGTAACAGCACGTACTTTTGTTACTATTAAATGTATCGATATATTACACGGCTATGATAAATTGTTCATTATTATTATTGTATTGTTTGATTACAATTGTAACCGACAGACCCTTGCGCCTGCATCTTATTTTGTTATGTTTATCATATACAATCCAGAAGATCGTATCGCGTATAAGCGACAATAGGCAAATAGGATAAATCAGTTATACGTAAATCTTTGAAATATATCAAGATACTTTCACGCAATCGGCCTTCTGCCTCCTCACATTACTTACACGTCCTTCGGTTTCCTCCTCGTCCATGCGTTGTCAGCCACTAAATATTTATTTGCAAGGATAATATTATTTAATCATATATGTGTGAAAGTAACGACGATAATAATTGTATCACTAGCTCATGATGTTGACAATAAAGGTAATAATATCAATGATAATGACAATTAATTGTGATTATAAGGGTACGCTCCATTATATTAATCGAGAGTATCATAAAATTGATATATTAAACTCATAACAATGATTAGAAGGATGATGACAATGACGACGGTTAGTGGTAGTCTTTTCCAGTAATATCAGCATCTAACTAATAAAAGATAATGAAATGTACGGAATAACATGTAAATGAAATTATAGCTAAGTATGGATGTTGTGAACGCAGATTGTGATATGTGAAATATGAAACAACGTTGCTGGGTATTTTATTTTAGTATTAAACAATATGCTATATATAACGTCAGTAGTAGCAAAAATAATTAGTTTGTGTCAATGTTAGAAACGATAATAATTTAATAACTGCTGCTATTATTATCAATTAATATTAGCAATACTATAATAATTATAAAATCAGAAGGTTGCTGCTATTATGATTATTAGTAGTATTACTGCTAGTAGTACTTTTTACTATAACAGCTATTTTACTATTATTGTTACTATTACTGCTACTCCTATTACTACTACTACTACTATTATTACTATCATTATTATTGATATCACTGCTACTGGTATCAGAAGCTATTAGTTATAATGAATAAAGTAATATAAAAATTAATTTATCGTCACAACTATGCTTGTAGAGATTGCTAATTTCCCAATATCTTATCATTTGAAATTATCCAAAAAAAATGCAATTCACTTATGGCAGTAAGTGATTATCTTGATTATCTTTCGAATATGCGCTTTCACTTTGTTGCCTGTACATTTGCAATTAACTTATTAAATTTCTATGAAAAAAAAAAAAAAAAAATATATATATATATGAGGTAGTTTAAACTTACTAAATGACAATATCTTTTTAATGAGCGTAGTTTAGAAAGTTTAAAATTGTGGATAACTGGCATTCTCACTTTTCCTGCAAAATTGTAGGAGAAAATTTAATAAGTATGCAATTTAGTACAGACGGATGAAAAAATTGGCGGCATTAGCAATTTCATGAAACATGTATTGAATGAGTAATCATCATTTTTTAAAAAAATTAATAAAAATTAATTCTTTTAAATACTGTTATTTATTTTCGAAGGTTTCACTTTTATAATAATATTAATAATATAATATTATCATAATAACGGTAGTGATGATGATTTTGGCGACGATGACGGCAACGATGACAATGATAATGAAATGATGATAATGAAGACAGCAGCAGAGATGATGTCAGCCATATATAACAATCAATAATTATTATTAACATAGTATTAGTAATACTAGTATTAACAGTAGTATTAATAGTGTTAATAGTAATATCAGTAGTAGTAGCAGCAGCAACAGGAACAACAGCAGCAGTAGTAGTAGTAGTAGTAGTAGTAGTAGTAATAGTAGTAGTAGTAGTAGTAGTAGCAGTTGCAGTAGCAGTAGCAGTAGCAGTAGCAGTAGTAGTAGTAGTAGTAGTAGTAGTAGTAGTAGTAGTAGTAGTAGTAGTAGTAGTAGTAGTAGTAGTAGCAGCAGCAACAGCAGCAGCAGTCTCGATAATGACTTTTTTTGCTATAATGGATTTGTAATAGTGATAAATTTAAAATAGTGATAATATAGTAATAAATAATAACAATAATAATAGTAATAATGATGATGAAGATGGTGGTGGTGGTGGTGATGATGATGATGATGATGATGATGATGATGATGATGATGATGATGATGATGACGATGACGACGATGATGATGATGATGATGATGATGATGATGATGATGATGATAGCAGCGGTAATAGTAACAACGACGGCGATGGTGATGATCATATATTATATATGATGCAATATAGTAATACAATAGAAATAATGATGATGATAATGATGACAATAGTATTACAAATAAAATAAAATTAAAATGAAATAATAATAATTATCATTATAGTGTTTGAAACGCAACGAAAGCAGAGAGTATACAATTCTTTTTCTACAACATATACGTTGCGACCGATAATGCTGCAATCTAGTGGAATATTACTACATGCGAAAAGATCAGCGCATTTCGAAGTTCTGCAAGCAATACTCCTCGTATTATTTATTTTTCTCTAATAACTGATACTCTTTCATAGAGTGGTTTAGGTCATGATAATATATTCAATACTATGAACGATTGTTGCACTATTTATTTTTTCACAAGTTTCACCATGACCTCACAGTATATCAATAAAGGATTAATGTACACGAGCTTTTTTTTTTCAATGTCACATTGGGAAACGTCATGTAAATTCATATGACCATCGCGCGAATTTTTTTGTTGCAATTTCGATATACACAACAGTCTTATTTATCGATTTGTTTGTTTTTTTCTTCTATTTTATCGATGCTCTACAAATAATAATCGTTAACTATTCTTGTCGAACTACGTTTCACGGAAAACTGGTTTTAATATTATCGTATACCACAGACCGCCGTCGTGTCCATATATAGAAACATAAGTCTTGTGCACATTTTTCTTTTTACCTTCACAATTGATAATGTAATTAACTGGTTCGGATGATCGATTGACATCGAGCGAGATTATACGTTGTGCGCGTCAGTCTAATTATTTAACTCTTCTTTCATTTATTTATTTATTTATTTACTTTTTAACTGAACAACGTGTTAATGTCCCTGGATTGTTGGGATAAATAGTCCACAGGGACCTTTCATCAGGATGATTATTATCCTCGATGGTATCGATCAAGTTTCGTTTTACTTCGGGTATTCTCGTCCTACATCCGTAGCATTTGTTGCTCTCTTATAATTCGCAATATTTTTTTTTCGAACAAAGGAGAATGTTCGATAAAGGCGCGACTTGTTGAGAATTCGTGAAAGTCAACACATTCGTGATTGTTAATTCGGAGAAGCATTGGTACGTATAACAACAATATCACCTATCATTCCCCTCCTTCGATACACGAATTACGATTAAATTATTCTAACTAGACATGGCCAAGTTATTGATTACGAATTCTAAGCTCGTAAGCTTTAATCGACAAATATAACATCAGTTGGGAGTTCAATTCACTCCACACAGTATGACAGGTTAATCATTATCATTTACCTTTCGATCGACGTTGCACCATTATATATGATCATAAATTGCATTTTCAAACGGTAGTAGATCGAATGTTCTTTTCACAGTTCACTCGTTTTGTTGGTTCACTTCTTCCTTATTGTCATTGTCTTGTGAATTTACGTTTGCTTTAGCGCCTCCTTGCTGAGCACCAGAGCTGCTATCGTTGATCTTGTCATTGTGCGAATCTGTTTTTTCACTTGTGTCAATTTTAACGTTTCCTAAACGAAAACAAAAAAA